>NW_026878297.1:0-106084 GCF_032173495.1 Musca vetustissima | reverse complement strand
AAGGCGTGGATTTTTTAAAAAAAAGTTGACAGCCTATGCAGAGCATAGAATTTTAAAGAAGACTTTTAAAGCCTATCCAAGATTAGTCAATTTTTAAAGAAGACTTTGCAAGGCCTATCCAAGGCGTGGATTTTTACAAGAACTTTGGACGGCCTATCCAAGAGCATGGATTTTTTAAACTTGCAAGGCCTATCCACGGCGTGGATTTTTTAAATCCACGAAGACTTTTTTCAAGGCCTATCCAAGGCGTGGATTTTTTAAAAAAGACTTTATTCAAAGTTTATATGAAATGCCTAATATTGGAATCCTGCCGACTGTGAAGCGTTGTGAAGCTTAGTATAGTCAATCGAAGTACTCCCCTTAAGACCTTCTTTCTTTATATACCCGAATTTCTATCGAATTTTGAATGCTGTCCCTCGTCAAGTGTAGAATTTGGTTTTATGGCCATAAGACTTTTCACCATAAAATATATATTTCCTATTCTAATATGCGACATATTTTACAGACCAAAATGCAGGTGCTAATGTATAACAACAATAAAATTGTCTGTTAAATACCGATCATAAAGCAGATCTAATCAGATTTCTTGTTAGCGTTTTTTTTTTCTGGACAACTACGACATCAATCAAGTTGTCATTATCTACATTTATCAAAAAAGTACAACAACAAGAACAAAAACGAAATTGTTGTCATTGAGGTGTTAAGATACCTGACATCGTCTCGTCAGTACCAACCCAAACAACCCAACCTACCTCCAACAAGCGAACTTACGAAGTCATATATAAATGATCGGATTTACGCAGTGTTATCGTGTAACACACATACATATATATATATATAGGAACGTCACGGATGTATTGTTCGCCTCGTGGATGAGAAAAATATTGGCCACTATGTGTGAAGTTTTTTGTTTTGGTTTGAATTTCAGTATCTTATCGGAACAATAATTTGATGATAATTAGCGATTATGCACTGACTGAGAATGAGACAGACAGACAGCCAGCCAGCAGTACCCTGTTGCCGGTAAACAATTTTGACAATATTTTGCTACACCTGTCGTTAATTCAGATTATGTGTTAATTTGGGGTGTGGAAATGCTCGGTAAATATAGGAGTGGGAGTATGTATTTGGTGCAGTGAAAAGTAATATTTGGCTATGGAATAAAGGCCTGTATGAGGCGTGAATTTATTAAAGAATATTTTTCCAAGGCCTATCCAAGGCTTCGATTTTTTAAAGAATATTTTTTCAAGCCCTAGATGAGGCGTGGATTTATTAAAGAATATTTTTTCAATGCCTCTCACTATAAATAACTTATCGGTCGCATAATCGATCAATTTAACTGACTTAAGCATTTTTTATAAATGGACTTTTGTCCCACTGTAATCAATAATGGGTATCAAGTGTTTTGCATAAGCCAAAAAATCAAATATTCAGAAGTGAAATTTTCAGATTTAAATTTGACATTTCTAAAAACAAATCGATTTATCGATTTGACTATTATAGCCGTGTTGATTTTGCACTAAGCCCACAACTAATCCACTTCAACAAAATAAAGAGCAACAATCTAAATTTGTTTTCATATTTAAAATTATCTTACTGCAATCATTTATTTTTCAATATTATATTTTGTCGACTTTCAGCCATTTCCGATTTTTTTTTTCGCAACATTAAATATTTGCCAAAATGTCATTACCATTGAAAAATATACATATATTGAAAAAACAAACTATTAAATATTTGCAATGATGCATCATATTTTTTGAGAATTTGTTTTTCGTCTTCTTCTTCAATTTCTCAAATATTCGAAATTCATTCATTAATTAGCCTTCTATATTTTTTTGGGGAATTTTTTTGCGGTCCATTGTTAATGAGTGGAGGTGGGCTTGTCTTGGCTGTTTGTTGTTGTCATGTACCTACATACATATGTATGTATGTGTATTTTTTGGTCACAAACACAAAAATTTAGCAGACAAATTCAATTAGCATATATTTTATCTAAATATATTTAAATATATCGATGTAGATGTACAAACATACACCCAATCCATACAATGTATTTAAATATGGGGGGAGAACAGGGTATATACATACATACAATTTTATTCCTTGGAAAATTTGGCTCATCGAAGTAATGACAATTTTGAATTCATATATTTGGGAGCTATACCAAAAACCTGTGTCAATCGGACTAATACCGGGAGTTAGATGAATCAATCACATAAAATTGGACGAAACTATATATGGGAGTTATATTTAAATCTGAACTGACTTCAACCTAATTCAGTGCAAAAATTTGTCTCAATCGGACAAATATTGGGAGTTTGGTGCATCATTCACATAAAATCGGACGAAAATATATATGGGAGCTATAACTAAATCTGAACCGATTTCAACAAAACTTCGCAGACATCAGGCTAGACCTAATTCCGTACTCTAGCCAAATTTTGTCATAATCGGACAAATATTGGGAGTTTGATGCAGTATTTAGATAAAATCGGATGAAAATATATATGGGAGCTATAACCAAATCTGAACCTAGACTTAATTCAGTACGCTGTGCAAAATTTTGTCTCAATCGGACTAATATTAGGAGTTTGGTGCATCACTCACATAAAATCGGATGCAACTATATATGGGAGCTATCACTAATTCTGAACCGATTCCAACAAAACTTCGCATACATCAGTCTAGACCTAATTCAGTACTCTGAGCAAAATTTGGTCTAAATCGGACAAATATTAGGAGTTTGGTGCAGTATTTAGATAAAATCGGCTAAAAATATATATGAAAGCAATATCTAAATCTGAACCGATTTCCACAAAACTTCGCAGTCATCAGTCTAGACCTAATTCAGTACTCTGGACAAAATTGTATCTCAATCGGACAAATATTGGATGTTTGGTGCATCTCTCACATAAAATCGGACGAAACGGACGGATGGGAGCTTAATAAATCTGAACCGATTTCAACAAAACTTCGCACACATTAGTACTCTGTGCAAAATTTTGTCTCAATCGGTCTAGTTGAGGCGCGGATTTTTTTAAGAATAATGTTTCAAGGCCTATATGAGGCGTGGAATTTTTAAAGAAAATTTTTTAAGGTCTATCCAAACCGTGGATTTATTTCAGCGCAGTTACATTTTTCTTTATTTAATTGCACACGAGTAAATACAAATGTACCTGCGGATACATATGGGTTCAAAAATAACTGTAATCGGAGAAAAAGGGGGAAGGGATTGTAAAATTGTTAGAAAAAAGTGACATGTAGAGGTTTTGTTTAGCAGAACTTTTTATATCCCGGACCTTGAGATGGAAATTAATAATAACTAAATCTGATTTGGATTTTTGTGTGGTGGCTATGTCATTGTTCCAGGACACACATACGAAATACAAAATTTCAGATTCATAGATTAGAAAATTTACCTTTAAATTCCGAAAAAATATTAATTTTAAGTCAGTTTTACTTCACAAATCTTCGAAATATGAAACTAATTAATTTCCAAAAAAATCAACAACAATTTTTAAATATGCTTAGTTTGGAGAAAAAAATATTTTTGCTATGTTAGACCGTAAATTTGACAATTGACCTCCTTGTTATAAAATCCACAATTTTTCCCCCACAAAACGAAAAAAAAAAATAAATAAAACAAGAATCACAACAAATAGCAACAAATCAATCAGCACTTGCGTATCAACAGCAATCAAACAATGTAAATTATTTAGGTAAATACAAAATGTTTATTAGGGTATGATTCAACCCAATTAATGGTTAATTTTTTTGATTAGGATTAAATCTTTAGAAAATTAAAATATTAAACATTCGGAAAACACCACCATTTGCTATGCTGAAACACAGTGCACTATCCAAAATTTATCTCGAATACAAAACATGGCATGCATCAACCTAGACCTAATTCAGTACTCTGTGCAAAAGTTTTGGCTCAAATGGACAAACATCGATCGTATGATGCACCATTTACATAAAATCGGGAGCTATATCTAAATCTGAACTGATTTCAACGAATCTTCGTATACATCAGTTTGGGCCTAATTCAGTACTCTGAGTCCAATTTTGTCTCAATCGGACAAATATTGGAAGTATGATGCTCCATTTACATAAAATCAGAAGACGCTATATATTGGAGCTATATCTAAATCTGAACTGATTTCAACAATACTTGGCATATATCAATCTAGACCTAATTCAGTACTATGTGCAAAATTTGGTGGCAGTCGGACAAATATTGGAAGTTTGGTGCACCATTAACCTAAAATCGGACGAAACTATATATGGGAGCTATATATAAATTTGAACAGATTTTCACGAAACGTAACACACATTATTCCAGACTTAATTCAATACACTATGCCGAATTTCGTGCATATCGTACTATATTTAGGGACTTGGCGCACCATTTACCTTAAATCGGACGAAAGTACATATGGGAGCTATATCTAAATCTGAACCGATTTTTTTCATTCTTGACTTAATTAAGTAGGCTATGCCAAATTTCTTTCAAATCGAACGATATTTAGAGGCTTTCGCGCACCATTTACATTAAATCGAGCGAAAATATATATGGAAGCTACATCTAAATCTGAACCGATATTCACGAAACTTAATACACATCATTATAGACTAAATTCAGTATGCTATGCCAAATTTCGTGCATATCGAAGGATATATAGGGACTTTGGCGCTCCATTTACCTAAAATCGGACGAAAATATCCCATACCCATCAATAACACGGAATAGCAAATTAAAATCACATCGGTGAGAAAATGCGCCTAGAAGTCTTATTATAACGGAGCCGGACAGCCATCCAAGAATCAATCCGTAATGCCAAATTGTAGCACCATTGGTTGGACAACACGTGGGAGCTTTATATATCAAAACGCGGGCCGATATTTATAATATAATTTATAATAAGATTTACCACCCAATTAAGGTTGAAATAAATAATAATAATTGAAATAAATAAAATGTCGAAAATGAACCAATTAGTTGGCCTGCATTAAAATCATATCTGATTTAAAAAATAAAAAAAAAAAATAGAAAATCTAATTTGAAAACAAAAAAATACCTGTCACAAGATGATTAAACTACTCTGTTCAACGGTTTTGCAGGGTGCAATTTTTAACACCACTCAGACTCCTATTAATTTTGAAAATTCTTAATGGGCCACCAGGCATGCAATATTTCAATTTCGTCCAAATATCATTCATTTAAATTCCAATTGCTACGAATACAATGTAATCGGCTAGAACTGATTAAAAATAGTATTATCAATGTTGTTGTGGTTGTTGTTGCAAACGTCACATTCCTAAATATGTTACAAAAATAGTTATAAACACAAAAAAAAAATATGTTTTAAAAAAAAATCTTGCTAAACTTTAATAATGAGCCATCATACTCCTGCTTATTATTCATATAAAGCAATTAACCCAGTATATAAATTTCCGAAAACAGCAAGTGGAGGGGCTTTGCAATTTGATAACACCAATGACCGACCGGCAATGTGCCGAAAACATTATCAACAGCTTCAGACACGGCCTCAGCTCGGGAATATATGAATGAATGACTCAATCCCTCGGCTTCCACTTTAGATAATAACAACAACAACAATCATTCTTTACAATTAATAAATGTCACAGAAAATTTAATGGGAATCACAAGACCCACCAGCCAGCATGCAAGGCGGCACAAGGCATTGTATTGCATGTGTACATGCTTTCTAAATAATAAAAACAACAACATGAAATAAATTACAAATCGATATGAAAATATTTTCTTGTTATCAATTACCTTCCGTCTTCCTTGGGTTGAAATCCACCAATGATGTTTTAATTTTAGATTTTAATGCCACACGAAGGAAGGCACAGCAAAACAACACACAAATTTATTGTTAACCCCTTTCTTTGGGTTGTTGCTTTTTTGTTTTTTTCTTGGGATGCACAAAGTCGTTGTCGTCTTGGTTATCACATTGACCAAACAAAAGGCAACAACAACAAAAATGAAATCAATTTGATTGATGTTATTATTGGTACATGGTACATTAATAAAGTCGAGGTCGTTGTTGTTTTTTGTTCTTGGAGAAAAAAATTCCCCAAAGTGAAAAAACTGCAAGGCAAGGTTTTTTGTTTGTTTTTGTTTACAACTTTCTTCTTTGTCACATCAAACTTAAGCTTCTTGTTTTTTTTATTCGCTTTTTTCTCGTTTCTTATATCCCTTTTTAAAACAAATAAATCTTCAGTCTTTTTTTAATTTGCTTTGTTGTTGTTATTACTAAATAACTAGTATTTATTATTATCATTTATTCACTTTGTTTTTCTATTTTCTTAATTTAATTTCCATTAGTAGAAAAAATATCACTTGGTTTCGTGTGAGTCGAAGTTACTGTTGTTATTTTTTACTAAAATAATAAGCAGCCGTAACAAAATAAAAAAACTAAGAACTTTTCCACCGCGACAAAACACAAACTTCTGACAACCCGACGTTTTCCCATCTTTCCCGTATTTACGTGCTATCACCACAGACAAACAACAATAAAAATTATTTAATTTCTACTTTGCTATCAATTCTCTATGGAGGTGGCAAAGAATTCGATAACTGTATAATCGATAATCAATAGAACAAAGAAAACAGCTGTTTTGCAACAAATTGCCGCTTTAATGATGAAACACAGGGTGTTTCGATGTGTCAACGATGGTCTGATTATAACATTTTCTCAAGGTGGCTTGTTCTGGCGCGTTCGTCTGGAAGTAATTAAGGGCTAAGCAGAATGCTCGCGTTGAGCCATCCGTCGCGTTATTTGTCATCGAAAATACAACAACCACAAGGAAACGATATGCGTTTGTGTTATTCTTTCCTTGTGGTTGTTGTATTTTCGATGACAAATAACGCGACTGATGGCTCAACGCGAGCATTCTGCTTAGCCCTTTACTGTTATGGATGAAACAAACATTTCATGGATGGTTTTTGGAAAGATTTCATAACCTTTCCATAACAAGCTACCTGTTGTATATATTTATTTTATATTTGACATTGGAATCCACTACTTACATAATCTATTTATTTATTTATTTTTTTTTAAGAATATTTAAAATATCTTAAATCGATCGGAACCTTTATATGGTGGCTAGTCAGGGTAAATTGCCACCAGGAGACAAATAATCACCAGACAAAAGACAGCAGGGTTGGGAAATTTGCCTAGGACCTTGAAAATATTGAAAGTTAAGCAAGATTTTCGTAAGAAGACTATGTAAAATCATGAAAATTGGAAAATGCACCTAGGACAGGTCGGCTGAAATCATGCCCAAAATATGGAATATTTGGGGGTACCGTAAATGGGAGATATTCTTATTATTACGTATTTATCCCGAATGAGAATCCATTGTAATAATATAAAATCAATTGAGTTGCCTTAAATATCGAAATTAGCAACCTAATTAAAACCTAAAGGGTGGCGTAGGGGATGATAGATACCCATGGTATAATAATAGAAGGTAACAGCAAGTGTTGTTGTACAAAAAACGATACAACAACCACATGGAAATTTGTTGTTGTAAGTTCTACTAGTGTCAACTCATTTGACAGAAAAATGTAAACAAACAAACAAATTATCATCAAATTATTTTTATTTTGAAAATGACATATTTTCGAATTCTCAAAATAAAAATTGAAAAACATGAATGAAAATCTATCAAATTTATATTTCTATCGCTTCTACATCTTTCCTATAATTGAGCCATAGCCACATATATGTGTAACACATATGAAAATGCCGGGAATAGGGAGTTGTTCCTTGAAGAAAGATTTGCTTCCTCAAACTTTCCCAGCAGGCAGATTGAGTAAGTTGAATACGGGAGCACATTTAATAAAGAACAATTACAAATTGTATGCGTTCCCAATTTTCCTGTTGGGTGATTTTTAAAAACATAATTTGTCAAATTCTTATTGACACTAGTATTACGTTGGAATCAAATCAGCTGGGACTTGCTGTTACCTTTTATAATTGTACCATGATAGATACCAAGCAACGGCCCTGATTGGCTTTAACATGGCGAAGTCCAGGCTTATCTTGGTCCCTCTTTCATCTCAATTGTGGACACTGAGCTACCCGCGGTGTCACCTGGGGTAGCTATTCTCAACACCCGTTGAAATGGTGAGCTAATATGTGCCGCGAGTTCACCCATAACAACACTAAAAAAAGGGTTGAGGCGTTGGGTTAGTTACCCACACTCGGAAAACCCCTCCTACTGTGAAAAAGCAAAGAAAAAGAAAACTAAACCCCCCAATGTTGACGACCGCCGCAAACGTATAAAGGACCACGATCTGCGAATCTGCACTTGGAATGTGCGCACCTTGTAAAGAACAGGTGCAGTTTTCGCTTTGGATTATGTACTCAAGAAGTACAAAACCGATATTATTTCCTTACAGAAAATGCGATGGAAAGGGACTGACGTAAGTAAATCTGATGATTACGCCCTGTATTATAGCTGCCATAAAACGAGACATGAATTTGGCTGCGGATTTCTGTTTAACAGGAGAATAAAAGACCTCGTCTCCAGATTAACTCCAGTAGATGAGCGAATTGTTATAATCCGCATAAAAGCGAAGATTGTGATAGCCAACAGATGCTGATATGGTCTAAGTAAGCAGTTTAGAAACAAGGTCACCTCCCGCCAGACCAAGCAAGGCCCCCTCCCTACATCCCGACTAATCAGTCCACAAACTGCGTATGGTTCTCTGATCATCTTCAATAGTCATTGTATGCTTCATTAGAAGCTAGTTCATCGGGTGTATTTGATTAATATTATAGTAAAGTAGATGTTCATCATGCGACTAATTAACTACCGGCCGTTATTACACAAATATATAATAATATTTTATCTGAATCACCCTGTTATATATTTTTTATCTGTATGAATGGCCACGTACAAAAAAGGTACAGCAACATTCAAAACTTTCCATCCCTGCCAGCTATTCAACTGACACTAGACTGTTGTTGTCAAAAGTATTATCGATAACACTATCGATTGCTTGCCACCACTAATTTGTTTACATTAATAAATTGCGGATGTGATTCAGTATTTCTTCAGCTGCTGCTTGACAAGAATAGAAAAAAAACGAATATTTATAGTTCATCGCGCTTGCAAAACGAATAATTGTACGTATATTTGCATTACGTTATTTGTATTTTTGTTATTTAATATTAATTTTGTACTCAAATAACGGATTCTAAAGGGGGTGCGATTTAATTGGGGACACAGCTTTAGTTCTGCCTTTTGTTTATATTATTTTTGTTGTATTTTGTTTTGCAGACTTTCTTCGAGTTCAAAACTCGTTGAAAACACAACCGGCACCAACATGGCCAAAAGCATGAAGAGTATGAAATTGCCAATGGGACAGCAGACGAACCCTCCGGTATCCCCAGACACAGAAAGTTCATCGGGCCTGGTAATTCCCATGATAAAGACTAAGGATTGTCCCAAACAATTGCCCATCTACTCGGCGGCCTTAGGTAAACCCGCCGAAGATTATTTGGCGGCCGAGGATTTGGATAACATACAATTGGAATTAGAAAAATTACTCTCCAGTGTGGCACTACGTTATCGGGTACTAAAATTGGAATATGAAAATCTCGACAAAGATGATAAAAATAAAGATAAGAAAAGTAAACATTCACTGCAGCTGTTGGGTGCACAGGCGGGTGAGAAACAGCCCACTTCACCGGCTACGGCCATGACCAGCAGTGGGAAACGTAAACGAGATGAAACATCGTTGGTGCGCAAACCAAAACACACCACACTGAAACATGCTAAAAATTTACACAATAAAAATAGTCCATTGGCGGCCCAGCAGACAGACGATAGTATGGATTGTGCGCCAGGGGTGCATGGTGGCGCCACCAGTCGGGATGTACAAAAACCAATACCTGCCAAAATAGATACCCCCAATAAATTTTGGCTTTCCGTTGAGCCATATTGTATGCCGCTGACAAATGAGGATTTACGTTTGTTGGATGATTTAATGGAGCAGTATAATGGTCCACTGGTGCCACCAATACCTGAACTGGGACCCCACTACTCTACCATATGGGCTGCAGAGGATATGAAGGAAATTCAACAGGGGTCAAATCCCAATACCAATAATCGTTTGAAGCCTCAAAATAATGGTGGTGTTAACAATATGCTCAAGAAGGCCGATTCCATTGTGGATGAATGTGTGACGGGGCCATTGACACAACGTTTGGTCTCCGCCCTAATGGAAGAACAATTGATCACAAATCCAGCCGATGTTGTGGCCGACAATAGTAATAGCAGTAGTGAAAATACCCACTCTTCGGCAGCAATGAGTTTCCGTTCGCTGTCAATGTTAAGGAATTGCATTGGCATCGAGAAACGGGTCAAGAAAGAGCTTATCGAACAGGGTATCTTGGATATCTCAGATTTTCCCAATAATGACGAAGATGAAATACATGCTGAAATAAAACGTTTAGTTGCAGAGCTATCGGCCATTGCCGAATACAATAGTAATGCCTTAAAACGTCTGCATGAGGCAGCGAGTGAGGAAATAAAACGCTTAGAAGTTAAGCGAAAACTCGATGCCATTGATCAGGAAATATTGGAGACCTATAAAAGGACACTACAGACAAAGGCAAAACGTAAGCCACTATCACCGGAAGAGCAACAGGAAATTTATCGTTTAACAGCCGAACAAAAGACACTTTCGGATCAATTGGAACGTATGCAATCGCAGCATCCATTTCCAATGGAATAGTAAAAAAAAACAATTATTAAAAAAATATTTTAAAACTCAGAGCAAAAATTATGGTTCTATGTATTAAAAAAATCCACAAAATTAGCTATATATTTTGAAATGAAATCTTTAAAACAAAAAAGGTTTATGTATACACAAAATTTAAAAATACGTATTTTCAAAAATCTATTTAAACTGCCTAATTAATAAAAATACAAATATTTGATGAAATAAAAATGTAAAAAAAAGGAAATCACCTACCTTTCAAGGATTAATATCCCCAATGTAAAGGAGTTTCATTCAAAATACACAACAAAAATTATATTTTTTTATTCAAAAAAATGTCTACAATTGTACGCACACACGTCTTTAATGCACTACGCAAGTTTTAAAACTGAATCGATTAGATGCTGTAAAGTTTATAGAATGCATAGCAATTTTTTGTTTTGGGAGGCACGATCTTTAAACAAATAAGCCTTTCCTTTTGTAATCTTATCTCTATTATTTATAAAGTTGTAGTTAATTAAAAGAAAAAAAAGCCGATTCAATAACAATATTCCAAAATTTTGTGTAAATATTTGCACAGCCAACAATAAAGGAAAAACTGGAAGGGTAATAATAGCTAATCGGAGGAAGAGCATTCCTATGTTTGTTCTGATAACACAAAAAACGGAAGTAAAGTTTGTGGGGTAATTTTGTTTTCAATATTGACATAAAATAATTGGTAACAAACAATGGCGCAAATCATGAAATTCCAGCAACGGAGGAAGGTATGTATATTTGAGGTATGTATTAATGTCTTCATATATTTTTAAAATTTTAAAGAAATGATGATTTATTATAAAAATTCCACGACTTGAATAAATTGATTATACAAATTCCACGCCTTAAATAAATTGATTATAAAAATTCCAAGCCTTGAAAAAATTGATTATTCAAATTCCACGCCTTAAAAAAACGATTATAAAAATTCCACGCCTTAAATAAATTGATTATAAAAATTCCAACCCTTGAAAAAATTGATTATACAAATTCTACGCCTTAAAAAAAACGATTATAAAAATTCCACGCCTTGAAAAAATTGATTATAAAAATTCCACGCCTTGAAAAAATTGATTATAAAAATTCCACGCCTTGAAAAATTGAATATAAAAATTCCACGCCTTGAAAAAATGGAGTATAGAAATTCCACGTCTTGAAAAAATTGATTATAAAAACTCCAAGCCTTGAAAAAATTGATTATAAAAATTCCACGCCTTGAAAAAATTAATTATAAAAATTCCACGCCTTGAAATATGTATTTTGAGAATTGAGGACAATAATAAGCAATAATTTCAATCTGTATTTTTAAATATTTTAAAAACCTATTTTTATAACTTTTATAAAAAACTATAATAATTTTTTTAATTTTCTTAAAAAAAATGATTATAAAAATTCCACGCATGGAAAAAAAATTTGATTATAAAAATTCCACGCCTTAAAAAAATTGATTATAAAAATTCCACGCCTTGAAAAAAATTTGATTATAAAAATTCCACGCCTGGAAAAAAAATTTGATTATAAAAATTCCACGCCTTAAAAAAATTGATTATAAAAATTCCACGCCTTGAAAAAAATTTGATTATAAAAATTCCACGCCTTGAAAAATTTGATTATAAAAATTCCAAGCCTTGAAAAAATTGACTATAAAAATGCCAAGCCTTGAAAAAATTGACTATAAAAATGCCAAGCTTTGAAAAAATTGACTATAAAAATTCCACGCCTTGAAAAAAAAATAATTTTAAAAACTTATTTTTGAAAAATTCCACGCCTAAAAAAATTTATTACAAAATTCCACTCTATAGAAAATGATAATTACCAAATTCCACACCTTAAAAAATACATTAAAAAAAATCCACGTCTTGAAAAAATGTCTTTAAAAATTTCTTTCCTTCAGTTCGCCTATGAAAGATTCCCTGTATTCAGCTCGTCTAAGAAATGCTTTGTGCCTTCACTTATTCTAAAAAAGGCTCCCTTCTTCAGCTTCTCTGTGAGCGACTCTCTTCCCTTTAGCTCGTCTTTAGGCTCCACACAGCTCTCTAGTAAAAAAAACTTAAAAACAAAAAATTTTTTAACAATAAATATCCATTATTTATATCATTTCGCAAGTAAATTTTTAAATATTTACTTTCAGTACAAACAAATAAATCCAAATCCATTTCATTTAGTTTAGAAAATTTCTACATCCTATTTTCTTCAGATTCTTTAACAAACGAAAGTTGTAAAGAATTTTTTTCCACGAGAAAAAAATTAATAAAAATTATTTACATCAAGTAAATACTAAATATATATATATATACAAGATCATATATATGTATACGAATAATAAAATTAATTATTAATTAACGGAATTTGAAATTCTTCATAACAAAAGAATAACGAAATTTTTGCAACCAATTCAAGGGGGGTCAAGATTGTGATTTACTAGGTTTTGACAACAAATCCGATTTTGTGGCAACTAAAATATTATTGCATATGGCTTTATTGCGTAAATTTACATCTTCGGTGAGCAGTAGGAGATTGGGCACTTGAGCCTTGGCTTGTAGACAACAATTAATGATACTGTCATCGGCCGAATTGACATCGATTAGATGATGACGTTCCTCTAAGGCAGTTTGGGCTGTGAAAAAAAAATAGAAACTGAATTTTAATTTTTTGTTTTTATCGATTTAAATTGCATTTGACCAATACCCAATATATTTTGTGATTTATTTTCCAATTTCTTATTCAGATATTTAATGGCACGCACAGCTAAAGTTTTAACACCCTCCTTGCAGCCGGAACGCATTTTTAGTTTATCCAATTCCTGTAAAACGCCATAGGGTATGTATAGCATACTGCCTTTGGTATCTGCAAGAGATTATTATCTAAAAAAATAATTCTTTAAAAAAAATGTGATTTTCAAACTCACCACACAATTTCAATTGAGTCAAATCTTCAATGAAGCTTAGATGGTCCAGCAGGACATTGGTATCCACCACAAAATAGTAGTAATCTTTTCTCCATTTGTTGTTATTATTGCCCATGGACGTGGATTTCTTTTCCGCCGACAATCGTAATAGATTTTCATTAACCGCATCATAAATATCTCCCATTGTTTCGGGTAGGGATTTTAGGGACGATTCTTTTGGTGCTACTAATGGTAAATTTGATTCACTGCTTGATATTACTATGGTATACGTATCTTCTTTTACAAATGGTTCCCAATCCATTTCTTCAGTTTCTGAAATTCGGAAGGGATGTGTTTTCAAATTTTCTTGGTATTTAAATATTGCAAGACTTACCATCATCCATAGTATTATTGGCAGTATGAAATATGGAAGTTGATGTCTCATTTAATGATGTCTCTATTGTCTTTGGTGGCCCTGGACTGGTGTTGGTGGCATTGGGCAGTGATGAGAAGCAAGTCGAGCTATTTGCCTGCATGGATTGCTGCTGCGTCAACAGAGATTGTCTTAGGCGTTCCAAACGGGAATTGGCTAGAAGAAGAACAACAAATTAAGGGGTTTTAAAGATGAATTAAAAGGCATATTTATAGACGAGCAGAAGACAGGGAGTCTTTCATATTTTTTGAGGCTACCCTAAGGCGTGGATTTTTGAAGGAGCGAAACTTTCGCAGAGGAACTAAAAAAAGAATTCCTTCAAAGACAAGCTGAAGAATCGAATCTTTCAGGGACGAGCGGTAAGCCTGTGTGACGAGAAGATTACATTGTTAAATAAGAACCTTATCACTTACCCGATCCCTTACAATACGCTGGAATATTCAGATTTTTCGGTGTACTTGGTGGTGTGGCGAAATTCAATAATGACGTGGATGATGTGGAACTGGTATTATGTGATGTATCTGCACCCAATGTCCTTTGAGCTTCCCTTAGCTCGCTTAAAGCTTGCTGAACAGGAAACGAATTGTGTTCAAATTTATTTTCAGTCTTTTTGGCGGGTTTAAAATTCGTCTTAGTTAACAAATTCGAAGTTTTTGTAGCAATATCTTCCGTTTTGTGACTACCAAATGGTAGTTTACATATCTCTTTAATTTTGCTAACAATACCCGAACGAATACTACCAAAAGTTGATAACTTATTGGGGTCTGATTCGCTATTTGTAATTGCAGGTGATGATTGAGTGGTGACCTCTTCACAAGGTAACATTTCGGTGTCCTCATCCAATAAATAATTATTATTGGCGGGTAATGATGTTACCACCTCTTTTTTAGGGATGTCTATGGGGCGTGACGTTTTGGCAGCTGACGGAGTAGCAAAAATATCCAAACTAAATGTATTATCTTTGCGGCTTTCTAAAGATTCCAAATCATTTGAAAGCGGTCTTTTAATGGCCCGTTTTCTTGGACTAAGAGGTTCTTTGGCAGAATTTATAGATTTTTCTTTAGTTGTTGTAACCATTTTATCCAATTCGGATTTATTATCTTCAAGGCTAGCAGAAGTTTCTGCATCACTGGGTAGGGATCTTTTGCTGGCACGTTTACTTGGGGATTCCAAAGTGGATTCTTTACTTTTTCTGGGCTCTGTCTTTGTATAAATCTCCTTTGTGCGATTTTCCGATTCTTTGGAAATAGTTTTTGATGTCTTCTTTTTAGGAGAATTATTTACATCTTTGGAACCTTCATTTTGTAACGATTTCTCCTGTTTTTCTTTCTTGGACTCTGCTAATTTAGCCAATTTACTTCTACTCGAAGAAGGAGGATCATCTTTTGTTTCCTTACTTAGAGGCCGATTCTCCTGTTGGTATTTTGAAACTGAAGTCTTTGTGGATTTTGCTTCACTGTCGCCCGAGGCACGTCGTTTACTGCTCCTCGCTTCCTGTTTCTTTGATTGCTGCACTTTTATCTCATGTTGCAGTCTTTTAAGGCGATCTTGGGCAGGAGTTTTCAAGGGTTTGGGGGCTGAAATAATGAGTACGTCTAAAATATACTTCTTTCGAATGTTTATCAACACTTACCCGATATTCTTGGTGGGGGAGACTCTTCCTCAATGTGAGTTTTTCCTTTGGAAGGTGACTTGTCCTTATCTGTAACCTCCCCATTCGACGACTCTTTGTTCTTGGCTTCTGAGGGCAACCATTTGGTTTCACCTGTAGCTCGATTAAATAAATAATATCGTCCCAGACGACTTTTACTTTGGACTTTTATCCAATCGTCTGGCTTTTTCGATTTCTTATCATCCATTTCTTTTGTGACAAATCCGATTCTGTTGATTGATTCGATTTTTTTATTCAATTTTAATTCCTTTCAAATCTAATATTTCAAATCTAATACCGTCCATGGAACATTTCCACGGCAAACACACACACGCGAATAGAAACGCTGTATAAAGAGTAAAATGCAAATAAATTTCAGGAATCAAAACAATACAAGGATTAATAATAAAGGGCTCTATAAGACGAAAATAGAAACAACAGGTAGAAAGGTTTCTAGAAGTCGACAGCTGATGTCGTTTGTCAACGACATGCTGAGTGTTGTTAAATGTTGGCAATGCTGTCATTTAAAAACACTTAAAGAAATAAGTATGTTCCTAAAGAAACGAGAGATAGAGAGAAGCTGAGGGAATTCTTTCAGAAAAGTGCTGAAGCGAGTCATCTAGGCGCGCTTAAGGGCTAACCAGAAAGCTCGCGTTGCGTTATGTGTTATCGAAAATACAACAACCACAAGGAAACGATAACACTAACGCTTATCGTTTCCTGAATTGTCATAGACGAGCTAAAAGGGAATCTGTTCTGAAGTGGACGACGGTCTGATAAAGATGGATGAGATAGAAAACTGCGGTCAGGGAGTCTTCAATAAACGTTTTGGCGTTAGGGTGTCTACATAGACGAGATAAAAAAGATAGGAAGTGTTTCAAAGAGGCTTGTATGGACGAACTGAAGTCAGGGAGTTTTTCATAGGCCGGTTAAAGGCAGGGCGTCTTACATGGAAGTGCTTAAAGAGCTGAAGAAGCAAGACTTTCATAGAACTGAAGGGAGTCTTTCATAAACGACCTGAAGTAAGGGAGTATTCTATAGACGAGCCGAAGTCAGGTAGTCTTTCTTAGAAGAGCCAATATGAGGTAGACTTCGTAGAAGAGCTGATGTTAGGGAATCTTCATAGACGAGCTGATGTCAGGGAGTCTTTCATACACCAGCTTAAAGCAAGAACTCTTTCAAGGAAGGTTGATGAAGGGGACTTTAATGGAGCTGAATGCACGGGGTCTTTCATAGACGAGGAAGGAGGTTTCCGAAGACGAGCGGAAACAAAGTATTTTTCATGAAAGAGCTGAAGGCGGAGAGGCTTTCGTATACGTAATGAAGCACGGTGTCGAACTAATAGGAGTTTGAAGGAAAACGATCTGAAACAGATGAAAAAATGATAGGAAACGAAAGGAGTCTTTAAAAGACGAGTTATAGGGAGTCTCCAGGGACGAGTTGTAGGGAGTATCTAGAGATGAGCTAAATAAACTCTCTCATAGTTGTGTCTTCATAAGAAGTCTTCATAGACAAAGGGAAGAGCTATTATATAGATGAAATAAAGAAATTGTTTGTAGACAAAGTGGACATGGACATGTTCGATATAGATCCATGTGTGGACACGGAACCCGTACAAAGGTCACTCGTCATTTTACGTATATTGATGGATCTATGTTTAGATATAGCCTCCATATATAGTACCCGTCTCATTATGCGAGGCATTTCGGATTCTTCGTTATCTTGGCTGAAAAAGTAATCCCCATCCGTTCCCTTCTAGGTATGACCTAACAGAGTTTGAATCCAATGCCTTTAGATTCCAATTTTTTCGTGGGTAAACATCATAGCTATCAGGATCAAGACCAAGGTTCTCACGTGACAAGTCAGTAGAACTTGGCTATCCGATAAATAGACTGACCGGCTGGTGCGTAACTCTCGAAGGGATCTTTGAACATTTTAATATTTCTTTCAAACTTAGATGAAGTTCGAAGATGAATATCGATCCACTTATCGATAGATGGGGACACATCGGTTCCCTCCTTCTAATAGCTTCCCTACAAATGATCCAAATCTTAATAATTTAATCAAATATTAAGCAAATGCAATGACCGATTTGATCCAAAATTTGAATATAATAATGCTTTACCTTGATTAGTTCAAGCCCGAATGTGGGATTCATTGGTCCACTTCTTCTAGTACCTTCCCCACAAAGTGTCAACATTTTGAACATTTGTTAATTCAATATGACACGAAACTTCCCACCAAAAAGTATCAATGTTGGTCCACCCTTTTATATACCGGGTACCCTTTTATATACCACCAGCCTTTATATACCATAGCCTATTAAGGTATGGTAGGCATTTTGTAACCTACCAAATACGATTAATTTCGATCCACGTAATGGTGTGGCACGCAATTTTCCGTAGTTTAAAGACTTTGGGTATGTTTCCAACCGTCACGCGTCGTTTTCGGTATGTTCCGCCATAGGTTGCGTTTTTTCGTCTTTACTCCCCCTCCAACTAGTCCACTTTCTATTTAGTATAGAAGGTATAGGACCATATATCATGCGTAGACAAAGTCTGAATATCTTTAAAAAATCGATTTCAACTTCAATAAGTTGATACTTGGTGACTTGATAGGTTATTCGTATACGAAGAATTTTGTCTAATTTGATAAACACGTTGCAAAATTTTATATTTTATGCCCAGGGTCGTATTATAATTTTTAATGTCGTCCTTCTTGTGAGCCGTCCGAAGACGAACTCAGGTTGCGTTTTTGTTATGTGTTGAAAAATGTCAACTATTGGCCTGTTCCCGTACTGCAAGAATCTACTACTTTTTTCTACGATAACAAATTTTCCTTTATGATATCGAAAAAAATAGTAGAATCTACTACTTCTTACTACGATAATGAATTTTGCTTTATGATATCGAAGAAAATAGTAAAATCTAGTAGATTCTTGCAGTACGGGAACAGGCCATATGTCTTTATATTTGTCCGAAGAATCCACTACCCGTAAAGGATGCTTTTTGCTATTCGCCTCAAGTTGTCCTATATTGAATTACTGTACCATGCGTTTAATTTTTGGTATTTCGAATGTCCACTCCATGGTTGTGGGTATCAATAGATTGTCCCGGTCGGAATTTACGATAGTATTACTAAAATCTTAAACTTAAAAACAATAACAATATAGGGCCAATTGCATGAAATTCCTTACAGTTATCGAAGTGAATATCTCACTTTTGAACTAGTCTCATTGGCGAATGACACAACTCTATCTTATTTTGAGCAAGTAAAAACGGTTTGTTATTACTGAGAGAGGGACAATCTGTCAGTCAGTCGTGATTGTTTGAATGAAGCCATCGGCGGTGCGAGAAACAAACAAAAAAATTACGCAGCAGAGCAAGTGTAAACATTTCCCACACACATTAGATATATAATAATAAATCCAAACATAATTTATACAAAAAAAAACTAAAGTTCAAAACATTCCAATCAGTCGCATGTGGCGGATGCGGACGCGCCCATAATAAACGGAAATAATCATCAAATTGGGGTTTTACATCAAGTGAAAGTGTTGTGTGCGGCAGACAGGCAGCCTGTGCAAATTCCCACAAGAGGAAGAACAAGTGTACAATAGAATAACAACAACAGCATATGAATTTGTGTGTGTGTTTTTCATCATTTGTATATAAAAGAAAAACAAAACAACAACAAAATTGTTGTAATCCTTGACGTAAGAATGTCCAAGTGGTATTTTACAAAGGAATAATCAGTTCAGTTAATTTTGATCCTGTGCGTTTTATATAACAACTTGTTGCCCCGCCTCCGCAAAGGACAAAAAGAATACGGCAAAAATCATTGCGGAAGAAAAAGAAAAAAATTGCAAATTAGTTTGGGACTGCTGCTGCTGTATGCGTTAGTTCTACTAAATAATGTGAGACGGAAAAATAAAACGGTGTTACCTCGTCTTTAAGGAGACAAATATTGATTTTGTAACAATAACAACAACACCTATTATTATTGAATACAAATTGCTTCGATTCCCACCCCCAACCCACAATGCCATCAAAAACCCATTGACTAGAAAAAAATCAAGTGTATAGAATGTTGTGTGTGTGGACATTGGATATAAAAATAAAATGTGATTAACATTTTAAATAGTCTGTAAAAAACAACAACAAAAACAAAAATCACCATTCGCATCGGCCTTTTAGGAAACTTACAACAACAACAACGGAAACCATAGAGTACAAAGTTCGGGACAGAATGAAAACTAAAGCTAATCCCAAAGATATACCCACAATAGATGATTTACACAGTTTTCCAAATCGTCGACCGTTGTTCCTCCTGGATTCACCAACGGGAAGCAACGAAAGGCATAATGCCACCGCATCCACCTCCACATCCTCATCAAAGGGGAAGTTATTACTGTGGTCCTCAGTATTGCGCGTTATACAACTGAATTGGAAAATTTTGTTGTCTGCCTTGGCAGTGACACTGCTGGCCATCATTTGGTATTATCCAATTTTCTTTCTCTTCATTCTGTTTGTGTTGTATTCGTTGCTATTGGTTGTTGCCGGTAAGTATTTAGAAGTAGCAGCATTTAGTCATGTAATCATGTAAACATATCAGCCTACATCATTTGTTTGTTTATAGATTTTAGAATTTTTCAAGAAGAAGAAGAAGAACAAATAAACAAGAGAAACCCTCGTTCGTATGGGTCGAATTTGTAATACCCTTCATCATGAATTGAAGATTCAAAATATCTAAATTCGATCCGGACCCTTTTTATGGGGATCTATGCCATTGTAAATTGCATCCAGGAGAAAACGAAATACCAAACTAAACACTCCCAGGTTTGGAAAGTTTTGCTTTAGCGAAAATCATGAATTGAAGATTCAAAATATCTAAATTCGATCGGTACCCTTTTTATGGGGATCTATGCCATTGTAAATTGCATCCAGGAGAAAACGAAATACCAAACTAAACACTCCCAGGTTTGGAAAGTTTTGCTTTAGCGAAAATCGTGCATGACTTATGGAATTATATCGAAAATGTTCCGTGAAGCAACAACGTACACAGAATTTCATTTCGGGGGTTGGCGGTGGTTGGGCCGCTGGTTCGATATGAAATTTTTAATTTTGACCGGTCCCCATTTTCTACAGAAAAAAAATTTTGCGGAAATGTGCCCTGGATTTTATATTAAAATATTTTGCGGATCCATGTTTGGGCCCTGGATTTTCTGTAGAAACTTTTTGTTGGACCATCTAGGACCTATGGATTACCTATAAATTTTTTTCGGAACCATTTTTCGAAAAAACAGACATTTTCTATAGAAAATTTTTGTGGGACCATATCTACATCATTTGTTTGTTTATAGATTTTAGAATTTTTAAAGAAGAAGAACAAATAAGCAATTGAAAACCTCGTTCGTCTGGGCCGAACTTTAAATATCCTCCATCATAAATTGAACATTCAGACTACCTTGTTATGGGGGGCTATGCCATGATAAATTGTCTGCCGGGAGAAAACGAAATACCAAACTAAACACTCCCAGGTTTGGAAAGTTTTGGTGGTTCGATATGAAATTTTTAATTTTGACCGGCCTCCATGCGGACCCTTCTACAGAAAATTTTTGCGGAAACGTTTATTTGCCCTGTATTTTATTTTAAAACACTTTGTGGATCCATGTTTGGTCCCTGGATTTTCTATAGAAAAAAATTTGGACCATCTAGGGACCTATGGATTGCCTATATAATTTATGGGTCCTGGAATTTCTACAGAAAAGTTTTGCGGAACCGATTATGGGTATTGGATTTTCTATAAAAAGGCTTAAGTTGAGTTTAGGGGCTCATCTCCGATTTTTCTGAAATTTTTACCACAGGTAGATCTCGTCTCCCTGATCACGAAAATATATGATATTCATGGGGGAAACCCATATTTCCCGAGATATGGACCTCTGAAATTCCGGAATTCATATGCTCATAACTTGGACATTTGTAGGCCGACAATGGTAATATTGACGGATATTTAGAGAAACATGTTTATTTAAAAGAAAATTTCGATCGCATTTTCTATCTGTCCATAGGAGAAAGTCTTAAATCCCCGGCCGAAGGCCGGCTATATAAGAAACACTTTGATATAAAGGAAATTTTAATCGCGTAGCCAATTTTTCACCTGTCCATAGCAGAAAGTCTTCAATCCCCGGCCGAAGGTCGGCTATTTAGAAAAAAATTAGTTTAAAAACATTGTTGATGCGTTAGCCGAATTTTCCGCCTGTCCATAGGAGAAAGTCTTAAATCCCCGGCCGAAGGCCGGCTATATAAGAAAAACGTTGATATAAAGGAAATTTTAATCGCGTAGCCAATTTTTCCACCTGTCCATAGCAGAAAGTCTTAAATCCCCGGCCGAAGGCCGGCTATTTGGATAAAAAAAATAGTTTAAAAACATTGTTGATGCGTTAGCCGAATTTTCCGCCTGTCCATAGGAGAAAGTCTTAATTACCCGGCCGAAGGCCGGCTATATAAGAAAAACTTTGATATAAAGGAAATTTTAATCGCGTAGCCAATTTTTTCACCTGTCCTTAGCAAAAAGTCTTAAATCCCCGGCCGAAGGCCGGCTATTTAGAAAAAAATTAGTTTAAAAACGTTGTTGATGCGTTAGCCGCATTTTCCGCCTGTCCATAGGAGAAAGTCTTAAATCCCCGGCCGAAGGCCGGCTATATAAGAAAAACTTTGATATAAAGGAAATTTTAATCGCGTAGCCAATTTTTCCACCTGTCCATAGCAGAAAGTCTTAAATCCCCGGCCGAAGGCCGGCTATTTAGAAAAAAATAGTTTAAAAAACATTGTTGATGCGTTAGCCGAATTTTCCGCCCGTCCATAGGAGAAAGTCTTAAATCCCCGGCCGAAGGCCGGCTATTTTGGATAATTTTTAATTAAGACGAATTTAAGTGGAAATAAAATGTGTACGCTTTACAATCATACCAATATTACCTTCACCGATTCATAAATAACGAAGTTATGAGCATAGGAATTTCGGAACTTTAGAGGTCCATATCTCGGGAATTATGGACTTCCCCCATGAAAGTTATATATTTTCGTGATCAGGGAGACGAGATCTACCTATGACAAAAATTTCAGAAAAATCGGAGATGAGCCCCTAAACTCAACTTGTTCCGTGGGGCCATCTATGGACGCACAGTTTTTCTATAGAAAATTTTGCGGAATCGTTTCTATAAAAAATTGTTTTCGGATCCCGGATTTTCTATAGCAAATTTTTGGGCACTCATCTTGGGGCCATGGAAAATTTACTGGGGTCTATTTATGGGCCCTGGAATTTCTATAGAACAATTTTGCGGAACCGATTATGAGTCATGAATTTTGTATAAAAAAATTGCGGATCAATTTATGGGCCCTAGATTTTCAATAGAAATTTTTTGTTGGACCATCTAGGGCGTATTTTTTTGATGGACCTATAGATTTTTTTTGCGGACCCATCTATGAAGTATTGGCACAAAAAAGTTGGGACACGAATTTTCTACGGAATTTTTTTTGTGGAACCATATATGGGCCTACGGATTTTCTATAAAAAGAAATTGTTGAGCCGTTTTTAAAAAAATTGTTTTCTTATCCTGGATTTTCTATAAACAATTTTGCAGATCCCTTTATGGGCCTACGGATTTTCTATAGTAAATGTTTGCAGGACCATCTACTACTGGGCTCTATACATATAGGACCTCAGTCACATTTAACGACGAAACTGTGACTGATCCGAAGAGATGCGCAAGATATTTTAACAGACAGTTTGTCGATCATCCCGAGAGCGACAGGGCGAAGAGTACTTCGTCGTTGTGGTTGCGCGGACGTAAAATAAGTTGAAAGTAGAAACAAGGTCCTTGCTTTCCGGCAGTACTTGGACGCAGATAAGGAAACCTTGTTGACCTCTTACAAAGCGATATGTCGGTCTGTGGCAAGCTATGCGGTTCCAGTGTGGTCTGCGAACTCTAGTGATTCGCAATGGAGAAGTATTTAGACCTGTCAGAACGCCGACAGGTTGCAGATTGAATGCCGTCCTCGGAGCTCACCCCCCACCCATAGCAGCTGTCAGCTGCCCAGACAAACCAATTACGTTCAGGATGGTGCAGTCGTCTCAATTCGTATTGGGCACGGATTGATGACCAGGTGCAGGATGTCTGCCCAGCATGTGGTACGGGGCCTCATACCACACTGCACTTATTCAATTGCCGAATCAAATCTAGCCGGTGGTGCTAGCTGCATTTCTAAATATGGAGACAGAACCAGATGGAATTTAAACAGAAAGAAATATAATTCATATAAACTGCTACAATAACAACAACTCGGCTATATTTATGGGCCCTGGGATTTCTTTAGAAAAAATTTGCGAAACCTTTTCTATAAAAAATTTGGGGATCCTTAATGTTCTATTAAAAAAATTTCCATAAATTTACTGGGACCTATTTATGGGCCATGGGCTTTCTGTCTATAACTTGGTTTGTGTCTTTTCTACTGAAAACCTATGGGCTATGGTGTAGGGTCTCATTTTATTATTTTACAAATTTCCTTCCTCTTTGTTTATGAAAAATTAAATGACGCCCTTTTTAGTTGCTGCTAATTTTGCAGTTGTTGTTGTTGTTGACATGTGGATTATGCCTGGTGTCGCCTCAATGACTGACTCATTGCTATTGTGTCTACACAATAGATATTTAATTTCATTAATATATTTGTTTTTATTAAAACTAAACCACTGATATCGTTTTAAGGCTTATCTAATTCAATTCGGTATCCAATGTCATAATTTTTTCTTGGAATTCTAAGAATATTATTTTTTTTATTAAAAAAAATCATTGATATAAATTTTGTTGAATCTTTGTGATGAGTTTTCCGTTCAAAAATTTAAATTAAATTCTTATCAGCAAATACAAATTGGGAATTTTCATTCGACCATCATCGAACACACCAAATATACCAGCAGTCTCTGGCTGGCATAATCAATGTGACCCATTTCTTATCACTTTTTTTGTATGTTGTTATTTTATTTTATTTCATTTTTAATATTAAACTTATTACATTATCGTTGTTGTTGTTTTTCATTACAGCTGTGGCCGGCACCGTTTACATCCATTACTTATTTACAACCAAAGAGCCGCCAAAACCCAATCGTGAACCCTTAAATGTTCTCTACAATGCCACCCAGTAAGTATGCCCGATTGAATATTGTTTTTTGGTATAGAAATTAATTTTTTTTATTTGTAATTTTTATCAGGGTCTTCAGAAGGTTCATAGGCAAGTCAGATGGTATTGTTATTCAAATTTGCCCCCATTTAAAATACTGGAGATATTATTTGCAATAGTAAATAGTTCTAGGTATCATTAAGTACCTAAAGGCGGGTGACTTCTTTCTAGAGGTGCACCATTTACTTTAAATCGGACGAAAATGTATATAAAAGCTATATCCAAATCTGAACCGATTTCCACGAAACTTAACACACATCGTTTTAAACTTAATTCAGTACGCTATGTACAATTTCGTGCAAATCGAATGATATATGGGAAATTACAAAAATCTTTTAAATTCCTTGAAGCTGAGGTTTGCAAGGTTATAACTCGCGAAATATGAACATATTGCATATAATTTAAATTCAATTCTATAAAATGAAGTGTTCTTGTCAAAATCTTAAAATATTGGTAATAAATAATAAGTTGCGTGGAAGCTGTGATGGTGGTAATGTAAAAAAATGGGTGAAAATGTGTTGAAGCCAACGAGTTTTTTTGTGTTCGTTCCCGATTTGTGGCTAAACTACACAACGCACGCACATGTGATCAGTGACTAAGTTGCAGAATACCCCATGGACAATATGGTTCTAATGTATGATTTTTCGATATAATCACTGCATCCACCCAAAATGGATGCTGACATTTTGAAGCCGGATTTTCGGTGTTTTTTGAATTTTTCTTATAATTTGGATGCGCATCCAGATAATAGAATAAACTAATTATAGGATTGTAGAACTCGTGATTCTGCTTCGTTTAGTGTATATCTCATGAATGTGCTCACTGTAGCTTCTTTGCAATTGGGTGCCAAAGATGAAAATTTGGTGCGTAAATTTTTATAAAAAACATATTTTTTGAGTCTAGAATTAAGAAAGTCCATTCAAATTCCGTGGAACCCCGCGTGATTTTAGTTTTTTTTCGTGCCGGATCTAATGAGCCCATCCATGTTCAATTCCGCCCAATAAAACGGCGGATATAGGTACCTTGAATGTGGGAAAAACTGCAAAAACTTATTTTGACAAATTCGCGTAAATAATCGCGGTTTTCTTCGAATTAATTTTACATGCATTTATGCTTGTATTGTCAAATTCGCGAAACTGTGTGGAAATAGGTCAAAAATACATCGATACGCGAATAATATGCGTATTTTATCCAAAATTGATTGTGGAGGCACATCCGCGGTTCTTAACCGATCCTTTTAAAATAGGTGTCCTTTTGTGTATTTTCATAGGAGATTACTGAAATCGGATGCGCATAAAAATCCTATGCACGTTGCGTGATTTTTAGCCATTTTTAGGGTTTTTGCATAGTAAAGTGCATCGAGTGGCACACTTTGACCGCTATATTAAACATCGAAAAATCCATAATTATTGAAAGACATTGATTCGGTTTATACGAAAATCGCATGCGCATCAACTGATTTCAACTAATTCGCGAATTGCAAGCTTTTCAATATTGATCATTTTTATATATTGTAAGTGCAATATATTTAGCCATTAATGACGTCGAAACTCTTATCAGATGAATCTACCGATATTTAACAATCATCTAAAAGAATTTGCAGAAGAAAGCGTCGTATATTTTAGAAGATTAAGGCAAAACCGTATCCTCTTAACCATACTAAAAAAATTGAAAATTCAAAAAAAAAAAAATTGTTTTAATTCAAAAATTAATTTATTTTATTTTCCGATATATGCATGTTTCTATTTGTTTTTCGCGACTATTAAACCGTATTTCAGTGTGATTTGACTAGTATGCAAAAAAAACAATGGTGTTTAAGCATTTGTGAAGAAATTCGCGAATTACAACGAATATAAATCTATTTAATTTAAATTTGAAATACAAGATTTAAAACCGCTATAACTTTTGTGCGCAGCATCCGAATTTGTGAACGCGAACAGATTTCGAATCAGCATATTTTTCTTAACCTATGTACCAAAAATCATAAATGTGCTCGCAAAAAAAATTTTCAAATTTTTTTTAATGGAATTTTAAAAGAATTTTGTAATTTCCCATATAGGAACTTTTGTACACCATTTACCTAAAATCGGACAAAAATATATATGGGAACTATATGTAAATCTGAACCGATTTTCACGAAACTTAGCATACACCATTTTAGACTTAATTCAGTACGCTATGCCAAATGTCATGCAAATCGAAAGACATATAGGGACTTTGGTGCATAATTTACATTAAATCGGCCGAAAATATATATTGGAGCTATATCTATTTCCGAACCGATTTCCACGAAACTGAACACATATCACTCTAGTACGTTATGCTAAATTTCGTGGAAATCGAAAGATATGTATGGATTTTATGCACCATTTACATAAAATTGGACGATAATATATATGGGAGCTATATCAAAATCGGAACCGATTTCCACGAAACTTAATACACATCATTCTAGACTTAATTCAGTAGGATATACCAAATTTCGTTTAAATCGAAGGATATATAGGGACATTGATGCACCATTTACAAAAATTGGACGATAATATATATGGGAGCTATATCTAAATCTGAACTGATTTTCACGAAACTTTACACAAATCATTCTAGACGTAATTTAGTACGCTATACTAAATTTCACGCAAATCGAAAGATATACAGAGACTTTGCGCACCATTTACATTAAATCGAACGAAACTATATAAGCTATATCTAAATCTGAACCGATTTCCATGAAACTTAACACACATCATTCCAGACTTAATTCAGTACGTTATGCCAAATCTCGTGCAAATCGAAAGATATATAAGGACTTTGGGGCATCATTTACATAAAATCGGATGAAAATATATATGGGAGCTATATCTAAATCTTAACCGATTTTCATGAAACACATCATATTTACCAAAAATCGGCCGAAAATATGTATGGGAGCTATATCAAAATCTTAACCGATTTCTACGAAACTTAATACACATCATTCTAGACTTATCTAAAATCGAACGATAATATATATGGGAGCTATTTCTAAATCTGAACCGATTTTCACTAATCTTAATACACATCATTCTATAGGGGAGAGGGGGGCACCTTTGAACACTTTTTGCTTTGAAGCCTTATAAAAATTTTTATTTTATAATTTTTGGTTTCTTATTAATTTTAACTAATAGGTACATATGTAACCTTTAAAATGAATATACATATGACATACTATAAGCTTGATAAATATGTTTTATTACTGTTTTAATGGACGAACTCAAAGTGTTCAAAACTGCCCCCCCAGGGGGGCAGCTTTGAACAGGTGTTAGTATTTTCGAACGACATGGTTTTTTGCAGTGCTTATGTTCAAATATATATGTATTGTATTCATATATATCAGAAATGCATGAATTCATTAAAAAAATATATAAAAAATGTTCAACATTTAAAAAATTTAGATCAAAAGTTATTAAAACATAAAATGACTTAAAAACAAAAATTAACATGGTGAAAAATACAGTTAATTTCGTAATCTTATTAGCCCATTTGAAATTTTGAGAAATCGAAGCCAAAAGTTAAAAACTCCTTTTTTTACTCGAGTTTAATGGGCATGTTCAAAGGTGCCCCACCCATGGCATTTTACGGAAATCTAAAATAACTTTTTTTGTAATAAATATATATGAAAGAAATTACATTAGTTATGTTTGAAATGATTGTTGGAATGCAAAAAATTTGTTTGACGAAAGAAAACTATCACAGAATTCTTCCTGCGCCCTTACAACCAAATGAATAAAAGTTTACAATGACACTGAGAAAACATGGTCACCCATGCACAATTTTTCGACAACTGGAAAAGCAAGCCAAAGTGGTTTACGCATATAGAGAACAAGATTGCCATATACAAAAATGTGGTTGCGGGTCGGAAAAATATTTAACCAAGATTTTATGAGCGCTGTTCAAAGGTGCCCCACGTTCAAAGGTGCCCCCCTCTCCCCTACTTAATTCAGTACGCTATGCCAAATTTCATGCAAATCGAAAGATATATAGGAACGTTTGTACACCATTTAACTTAAATCGGTCGAAAATATATATGGGAGCTATATCTAAATCTGAGCCGATTTTTTCCCAATTTCAATAGGGTTCATCCTTGGGTCAAATAAATGCCAAATTTCATCCAATTCGAATCAAAAATGCGACCTGTACTTTGTTTACAATTTAACATCTACAGACAGACAGACGGACTGACAGACATACATAAATCGACTCAGAAAGTGATTCTATGCATATTCTTAAAAGGAACCATGTGTCTATCTCGTTGCCTTTTGCCTGTTACAAACATATGTACAAAGACATAATACCCTGTACCACAGTGTGGTGAAGGGTATACATATTTTAAGAGGTCACCTATAATTTAATTAACCTGAATTTAATTTTGTACATTCAAAATTAGTCAAAATTATGAAAATATTGTAATGTTAAATAGGCCATAAATTAAACATTAATAACAGTAGAAACACCTTAAAATCGCCTCGATAAAGGACTTATATTCAGGTCAGGTCCTTGAACATTTCTTTTTTTCTATACGGAAAAATCCTGAACCCCGCTGAGGATTCCCTTTTTTCTAATTGTTAACTTCCTTGTGGTTTTGTAAATAGTTCATTTGAATGATTATTCAAATTAAAGGAACGAATAGAATATTTTTTTTTCGTCTTGAAAAAACATTCACGTCTAATTAATCACTTTCACATTTTTGTTATTTTTTTTAGAAATGTTCTCAACAACGTCATTCCTTAATAAATGACATAACCACAATATAAAATCTATATAAGTAACACTTTCATGTAAATTATGAAATGAATATCCCATACCCATTATTAAATTTCTGAATGAATGAAAAAAAAAATATATCTCTTGCGTGTGATTTGATGTCAAACATGTCATCTCATTATGTTTGTATGTAACCTGGTTATGAAGTGATAGGTTTGTTGTTGTTTTTTTAAGCAGCACAATTAAATACTAAAAAAAATTAGGGATATTGAATTTTTCAAAAAACGATTTAATTGTTTGCATTTTTTTACTAATTTATTAAAATCTTAATTTTCCTCATATACTTTCAGAAATAGTCTCTTCGACTTACCCAAACCCATTAAGAATGCCTCGAATTTACCACTGATCTTTGGTAAAACTGTGGATTTACAAATACAACAAATAATCGAATATGTTCTTAGAGATTTTATGACACCATGGCTGGGGTAATTTGGAAAATTTTTGGATTTTCTTTTTTAGTGTTCAATTAAATCCATTTTTCGATTTTTTCACAGGTATGTGGTAACAAAACCGAAATTAATGAATGACATCGTACGTGAAGATCTCTGGAATGCCATACAAAAAATGCATGAACGTGCCAAGAAGATGGATGCACCCAAAATAATAGCTGTTGATATGGTGAATAGGGTTACGGTGCATTTGGAAAAGATACGGATATCAGAGGCAAGAGCGTAAGTAATAGAACTGATAGATAGGTTTGCATAATCTTCAGAATCCTCGGAGAATTTCAGAGCACTGAGGACTTTTTCTGGGGGTTTGATGAATTTTTTTCTATAGAAAAAGTAATACAAACAAAAAAATCCTCAGGAACCTGAGGATTACTTTTTCTATAGAAAAAAAATCCTCAGGATCATGAGGATTGCTTTTTTCTATAAGAAAAAAATCCTCATGGCCCTGAGGATTACTTTCTATCTCTGTGGAAAAAATTGTCCTCAGTGTTCTTCGAAATATCCATTTGACTGGCTTATTTTTCTGTTAATCTTTCTATTATCTACTTGCAGAGCCGAAATGAATGTGGCCCCTGTATTTTCGACAAATTCCTATTTGGTCACCGAAGAAAAAGAATTGGAATTCTTGAGAAAATTATGTGAAATTATGGTTATACTTCTGCTACCCCGTGGCTATTCCCTACCACCACTAAAGGTGCTGCTAAGTGAAATACTCTCGTACAAAAGTAAATATTTTCCATATCCAAAATCTCTTCAAATACTCAATAATATTTTCGATTTTCCCCCTAGTATTCTTTCCCATGATTAAAATGTTAACCTCGCCGGATTATATCAATCAGAAAATTGTACAAAACATTGAAGGACGTTTAGCGGCAGCTGCGATTAGCAAGCGATCATATGAATATGCAGCAAGTTTCGAAGATTTCCTGAAAATTATCAACAACTGCGGCAACCTGGAAGAGTTGTCACTGATACGTAAAAGTATTGTCAACGATTTGATGCATGCAACAACAGTACAAAATCTCCAACGTGCCAAAGGTATTGATCCCGATAACGACCCGGATCATAATCTATCGAAATCGGAAATATCAGCAGCGGTGCGTTTGAAACGTTATGTACAACAGCTGACCTATGCCAAGAATATGTGTGAAAAGAATTTGGAGAAATTCGGTTGGAATGGCAACTATTCAAGTGATTTGGATCTGTCACTGGTGGAGATTTTGAATACGGCAATTGGTAGGAGATATTTTACCATTTTCCTGGAACCCCTGAAGGCAAGTGCTTTGGTTGGCTTCTATATGGCTGTGGAGGAAATGAAGCATGCACCGAAAAATGCCGCCCATCAGCTGGGTACGGAAATCTTCTATACCTATATCAGGGTGCCAAAATCCGAGCTACAATTTGATAAACATGAACGAAAGTTAATTGAAACATTTCTACTGGGCGATTCAGGCCCGGAAATATTTTATGATTTACAAAAACAAGTGCTAAAAACCCTCGAAGAGAAATACTATCCTCCCTTTGTGTTGAGCGATCAATATCGTCTGCTAAAAGAAGCTTTAGATTCGGAGGACTATAAAGATCCCACCTTAATAGTTGGTGCCCTTAGTGATAATCATGAGGAGGCATCAACCAGCCTCGATGGCCTGGAGACAAATAATTCCGGTACCATAGATGTGGCGGCTCATACCTCATATGCTCGCAAAAAGCTCGAACAAATTCAGGAGAGAATAGATAAGAAAAATCAAGCCCTAGATGCATTAAAATACTCAGTTAAACCGGATTCCAAAGTTCTGCAAATTTTGGAAAAAGAAATGGAATGGTTGAAGAATATTAAACGGCAGACAGAGGCACATTTGCGGCGTACCGATGCATGGACGGAGCATTTGGGTCGTTGGAAGGCCACACTGCAAAGTGTTGAGGTGAGTACTGAGAATTGAAATTTTTATTTTCATATTATTTTCGAATTGTTGTTTTTGTGGTATTGTTCCAGATATCCGATGAAAAAGAGTCCCTGCAATTTATGATTTTAGTTCATGTCGATGAGGACATAAATACACCCAGTGCATTGAAACAATCAGCTTCGGGTAAAGTTGAGGCCCGTCCCGGCAGCATATCAAGTGGCTGGGTGGTAATGAGATCTCTAAATCAAGTTCATGTAAGTAGATAAAAAAGTTTTTTTTCTAGGCGTGGAATTTTTAAAGTATATTTTTCAAGGCGAGGAATTTTTAAAGTATATTTTTCAAGGCGTTGAATTTTAAAATAATATTTTTTTCAAGGCGTGGAATTTTAAAGGCGTGGAATATTTTTCAAGGCGTGGCATTTTAAAAGAGAATTTTTTAAAGCCTGGAATTCAATTTTTTTTTAAATTTTAAAATTATAAAAAATTAAATAATGTTTATAAAAAAATTATAAACATTATTTAAAAAAATATAAAAAAATCAATGCCCCGGGTGAGGCTCGAACTCACGACCTTAAGATTATGAGACTTACGCGCTGCCTACTGCGCCACCGAGGCATGTTTGCCGACTGTGAATAACAAAGCAGCTTGAACACGAATCAACTATCACACACACATACACGCACATAAAGTATTGCAAAATAAAGTTCTTATTGTTGTTGTTCTTGCTTCTTCTTGTTTTGTTTTTATTTTAGGAACTGCAAAGAAAGCTGCGACATGTCAGTGCCAATCTCAAATCATTTGATTTACCAACAAATTTTAAGTTTTTCTTTTTGAAAAACGATAAACATGCCCTGGAAAAGGCCAAACAACAAATACAACGGTTTATTAATGTAAGTAACGGTCATGGAATTTTTTTCGAATTTAAAATGCCAATATTAATTGTTATTGTTTTTTGTTTATTTTTCAGATGATTTTAGAAGATGACCACTTGAATGGCAGTGAAGCAATTTACACTTTCCTTAGTCCAAGTTCGGATCATTTAAAACAATCGTTACCCTCACCAAAGAAATCGAAATTCTCGCTGTCGACATTATTTAAAACTGAGACAGTTAAAAGTTCCGACGCCTCATTGAAATCGCTATCAACAGATCCATTTTGGGGTTTACAGCGAGATGATGAAGACATATCTACCTATTTGGAGGGTGTGCCGGCCGGTGATAATAAATTACTCGCCGATTTGGATAGCAAAGATTCAATAGCGGAACCTTTGTATGCCCTAATGGGTGAGATATTCGATATGGGTGGTGTTTTCAAGTGGTTGCGTAAAAGTCTTATATCGTTTGTACAAATTACCTATGGTAGAACTATTAATAGGTGAGCTATGATTATTTTTTTTTTTAATTTTCCACCTTCAATTTTCCATATTTTTATTTCAGACAAATTCGTGAATCGGTATCATATTTATTTGAGGAATCAATGCTGCACTATTATTTCTCAGCGATATTGAAATCATTTTGGCCCGGTGGCGTATTAGCATCGGCATATCCCGTTCGTTCGGATGACATGAAAGAGATGACAACAAATGCAGCTAAAGCCTTACTTATGGATAACATACCCGAGGTCTTGTGTAATTTAGTCGGTGCCCAAGCTGCTAAACGTGGTGTTTTGAAAGTGTTCGATGCCCTGCAGAATCCTGTCTATAATAAACAATTGTTTTATGTAAGTAGAACGAGATGTGAGGAATTAGGAGTGAACTGAATAATTTTTTGAGGCGTGGATTTAAAAAAAAAATTTTTCAGGGTGCAGATTTTTTAAATTTATTATTTTTAAGGTTTAGATTTTTCAAAAAAAATATTTTTTCAATGCGTAGATTTTTTAAAAAAATATTTTTTCAAGGCGTAGATTTAAAAAAACTATATTTTTTCAAGACGTAGATTTTTTAAAAATATTTTTTCAAGGCGTAGATTTTTAGAAATATTTTTTCAAGGCGCAGATTTTTTTAAATATATTTTTCAAGGCGTAGATTTTTTAAAAATATTTTTGCAAGGCGTAGATTTAAAAAAAATATTTTTCAAGGCGTAGATTTGTTAAAGAATATCTTTCAAGGCGTAGATTTTTAAAAAAATATTTATTTAAGGCCTATCTCAAGGCGTAGATTTAAAAAAAATATTTGTTTAAGGCCTATCTCAAAGCGTAGATTTTTAAAAAAATATATATATTTTTTTAAGGCGTAGATTTGAAAAAAATTAAAGGGGTAGATTTTTTAAATAGAATATTTCGTTAAGGAGTAGATTTAAAAAAAAAATATTTTTAAGGTGTAGATTTTTTTAAAAATATTTTTAAAGACGTAGATTTTATAAAAAATAGTTTTTTAAGACGTAGATTTTTTAAAAAATATTTTTCTAGGCGTAGACTTTTTAAAAAATATTTTTTTAAGGCGTAGACTTTTTAAAAAATATTTTTTTAAGGCGTCGATTTTTTAAAAAATATGTTTTTCTAGGCGTAGATTTAAAAAAAAATATTTTTCAAGGCGTAGATTTAAAAAAATTCGTCTAACAATGTCGATGTCCGAGAATAGCTGGTACAGCCCATGGTTCATTCGACGGCGATATTCACTGTCAACGAAGATCGGCCCATAGATCTTTCGGAGAATTTTTCTCTCAAACACTCCAATAGCTGCCTCATCTGCTTGCGTATGTACTAATGCTTCAGATCCAAATAACAGCACGGGTAATATTAGCGTCTTGTAGAGTGTGAGTTTGGTCTGGCGGGAGGTGGCCTTGTTTTTGAGTTGTTTGGTCAGACCATAGTAGCATCGGTTGGTTCCTTCTTCGAATTTCGAAACTGATGTCATTCGTTTTATTTATGGCGGTACCAAGGTATATAAAATCGTTGACTACCTCGAAGCTGTATTTCTCAAGTTCCACAGTTGGCCCGAGTCTACTGGACGCCTTGCGCGTTGATACCATCAGCTTGGTCATCTCGCCGTTTTCTGCCAGACACACTTTGGCAGACTCCTCAATTTGTTTAAAGGTGGCTGTTACCGCTCTCAATGTTCGACCTATTATATCGATGTCATCGGCGAGAAGGCGAATAACATGTGTTGTTTGGTATACAGAGTGCCACTTCTGTTCACCTTTGCTTCTCGTATGACCTTTTCCAGCAGGATGTTAAAAAGGTCACACGACAAAGTGTCACCATGTCACCTTCGGTATTAAAGGGCTCCGAGAGGTCCTTTCCGATTTTAACTGCTGATCTTGTGCCATTTAAAGTTATCTTGCATAGCCGAATAAATTTTGCAGGAATGTCGAACGCAATCATGGCTTTAAACACCTCTGAACGGATAGAGCTGTCGAATGCGGATTTATAGTTTTGATTTCTCGTTGTTGATCAGGAGAAATCCAGGTGGCCTTGTATATAGAGATGCTTGAATCTGGTGCTGCTAACTACCATGTTTTTTGCTGTCGCGTAGTCAATAAACCTTATGCCGTTGTCAGATGTTTCTTCATGGAGACTAAATTTTTCGACGGTGGAGCCAACGATATTTTCCCTTCCGATTTATACATAAAAATATCCTAGCAGAATTTTAATGTCATGGCCAGGGCAACGGTCATATGCTGTTTCTAAGCACTCGTAAAATATGTCTTTGGTCTGTTCATCTTTATCTTCGGTCTGAGCATGGTCGCAAATGAGACTGATGTAGAAGAACTTCGCTTTTATACGGATTATAGCAAATAAAAACTATATTTCCAAGGCTGGGAATTAAAAAAAATAATAACTTGTTTAATAACAACAAATTTTAATATTAATTTTTGTGTTTTTAATATTTGTTCCAGGAACTTTTGGAAATCCTTATGATGGAATTCTTTCCCGAAATTAAACAGTTAAAAATACACACACCTACAACAACAACCCTGCACTCAAATCAACAACATTCCACGGCGACTGGTAATAGCAGTGGTGGCGGTAGTGGTGGTATTGGCAACAGCAGCAGTGGTGGCATTAGTAACACCTCCAATAAATCTCACAATAATAACCAAAATGATAAATATCACCAACATCAGCAGCAACACCAACAACATTATGCTGATAAACACCAAACCCACCATGGCAGTGACAAACATTCAAACAATCATCATACCCACCATCTTACAGGAAAGTAAAAAGAAAACGAACAAATAAAACTACGCATTTGTTTACATCATCATCTAAGCTAAGATGACCGAGACCCATTGTAATGTTAACTTATAATTAGGTGCTAATATTATTATATATGTTTGTATATCGTGTATATGTATTGTAAATTATATCCTTAGTATTATGTGGTATATCTGTAAGTGTAGTATAATTCATTTTCAGAAAAGCTTTATTACATTGTTTGTTTGTCTTTTGTATATCGTAGTTGCATATTGCGATAATTTAATTTCAATATTCCAATTTTAATTTCAGACATGATACTAGCTGGGGTTTTTATCTAACTTCATGTCTGTCTGTCTCTATGTGTGTGATGTTCTATTTTTTAATGGAAAACTTATTTTGTAACAAAATATATTTAATATAAAATTAAATAATTATTTTAAAATATAAGAAAGAATTTTAAATAAAACAACAAAACAATCTTTGTTGACATTATATCGCATATAGGAAATAACACAGTATTATAAAAAATTTAAAAAATCACTAATTTTAAGTCCTTAACATTCCAAAGATAAATTTGTTTATGAACACAATTTGTTGAATGTAGCGAAAATTATTTCTGAGGAACTAAAAAAAACTATTTATCCATTTCAAAATGTTTTGTTTTAGTTTAGTGCAATTTTGTTATTATTTTATGTATTTTATTTTTGAATTTATGTGTAACCTCGAATGTCAAAAAAAAAAAAAAATCAAGATCAAATAAAATTGTAAATATCGTCGAATTTATATAAAAAAATTAATTTAAAAAAAATATTTTATGGTGAAAATTGTTATAACACTTTTGTCACAATATTACTGTTGATTTGAAAGTGAAGAAAATGGATCAATTAAAAAATAGATTAAATAGATTAATATCCGGCCTGTCCTGAACTTTATGTATAAATTTGGAAATGCGAGTGTGAAGATTATGAGTTTTCTGACCCTCAGCCTCAGGAAATCAACACACAGAATGTTTGTTGTATACAAAGTCAAGCAAATTCAAGTCTTGAGGTCTTGAATCGACACTGGACGTGGACTTATCATTTACGTGCCCTTGTTCATCAGTCAAGATGATTTTTCGATCAACGATTGTATTTACCCAGTATTCTTCAATCGCTTCCTCTGCATGTGTGTTAATATGTTTTAATTCTGTTTGGCAGGCCTATTGATCAGGAGGCTCTCTTTTGTTTCTTCGGAACTTTCTCTATTGAATGCCAGACATGTCTTGTAACGACAAGTTTCCTCCGGTTGCTCGCGGATATGCTCGCGGGGGTGACCGGTGACCGAGAGTGAAAAAATGTAGTTTTAGCTTTTAAATTCAGAATACTTCGCTTTATTTACTCTTAAATTTATAAACATATCTCCTATACTTAAATTATTAAAGTCTCCAGCGTCTGCTGCAACTGCTCCGGCACGGCTGCTGATTTTACAGGAACTCTGGTTTGCTGTTTCTGGCGATGCAGAGTCGGTACCGGTCCTTGCCGCTGCTTCCGCTATAAGTCCTGACGCTGTCCCAGGTTTCAACACCTAAGTATGAAGGCCCACGACGGCTCTTTATGTCGGTTTTCTTAACACTTTCCTTTCTATAAAGGCCCAAAACAGCTCTTTATTCCGGTTTCATTTAAAATCACTATTAGTTATTTGCAGGCCCACGACGACTCTTTATTTCGAGTTTTTTTTCCTTAAATCACTTTTTGTCATATAAAGACTCACAACGGATCTTTTTTGCGAGTTTTTCCTTAAAATCACTTATGGTTGTATAAAGGGCCACGACGGCTCTTTATTTCGAGTTTTCCTTAAAATCATTTTTTGTCATATAAAGACCCACGACGGCTCTTTATTTCGACTTGATTAATCTCGGATAATTAACAATCACTTTTATACACTCACCGATACTTTCTGTATTCCTCCGCTGGTGATCTCTCCTATGTTCTGCTCGTTTGACCGCTCGGCACCGACTGATCTCGAGCCAGGCTTGGATCTCCCTTTTCTACACGAATTCCAGGATGCTTCCAGCCGCTTTCCCGACTTCGAACCTCTGCTGCCGCGCCGATCACGTGGCCTCTCTGCTAACGGAAACTTGTTTACGAACATAGTGTCATGGTTACCGTCTTCATTAGAATTTACTTTTGAACTAAACATTTTGTGCACAACTGTACTCTTCTATTTAGTAACTTTTGTTATCAATATAATATTCTTACTTAGCTGGCTTGTGATGGGACTTTCCGAGCTTAGAAAAGATTTCCAGGCGCATCTGTCTTCCGCATCTGTTTTTCCAATTTGAAAGACCATTTTCGGCAATGTGTCTTCGACTTGATCTTTCTATCGTATTCGTGGCCTTCCCCTTCTTTGTAAACCATCAGCTGGTTTGCTTTACCAGCCCTTTTGGGCTGGGGCATCTTCACCCATGAGCTGCATCATCTACTTGCGTAAGTACCCATGCTTCAGATCCATATAACAGCACGGGTAGTATCAGCGTCTTGTAAAGTGTGAGTTTGGTCTGGCGGAAGATGACCTTGTTTCTAAACTGCTTAGGTAGACCATAGTAGCATCTGTTGGCCATCACAATCCTCCGAATTTCAAAACTGATGTTATTCGATTTATTTATGGCGTAGGCGAGTAACATGTGTTGTTTGGTGTGCAGAGTGCCATTTCTGTTCCCCTTTGCCTCTCGTATGACCTTTTCCAGCAGGATGTTAAAAATGTCACACGACAAACTATCACCTTGTCTGAATCCTCGTTCGGTATTGAAGGGCTCCGAAAGGTCCTTTCCGACTTGTATCAAAAGTTATCCTGCATAGCCGTATTAATTTTGCAGGAATGCCGAACGCAGACATGGGTTTAAACACCTCTGAACGGATAGGGCTGTCGAATGCGGCTTTATAGTCGACGAATAGGTGGAATGTGTCGATAAGTTTTTCGTGGATTTTTTCCAGGATTTGGCGCAGAGTGAAAATCTGGTCAATGGTGGACTTGCCAGGTCTGAAGCCGCATTGGTATGGTCCATGGCACAATGAATAGGTAGTCCATTTAGCGCAGCTGATGTCTTGATTAACTGTCAAAGTGGGTAATTTCTACTTCAATTCGATGTGCAGTGTTGCCAACCATTTGAAATATTATATGGAAAAATTTTACAGATAATCGAGACAAAAACAAAGGTTGTTGTTGTGATACATCACCTTATTATTGCATCATGGTATGGTCCAATAATGTCATTGACAATTGCTTCAATCGTTCACATAGCACACTGGATATCACTTAATTTGCGATGGGAAGAAGGCTAATTCCTCTATAGTTGGCACATATCGTCTTGTCTCCTTTTTTGTCATAACAAAATATAATTTAAATTAAAAGGTTTTCTTGTATTTCCCATAATTTTGAAATGGATAAATAATATTTATAAAAAAGTTGGAATTATTATTTCAATATTGAAAAAAATATGCATTTGTTCAATTGATGTGTGTGTTAGTTGAATTTTATAAATGTGCGTGTGTATTTGTTATTATTTTATAAAAACAATTGAACATTGAAATTAAAAAAAAAATATGTAAACACAAATATCCTATAGCATTACACTACCAATGCAAAGACCACAAGGACACTAGTTAATACCAAATAAATATGTAACAAAAAATCTTTGTAAATACAACAACAAATTATATGAGAAAAATATATTAAGAAAATAATATTAAATAAACAATGAAACTATTTATGTACACCTTCCTACAAAACAAAAAATAAAGAAAGTTAAAAAAATGGTTCTTCGTAGACATTTTCATTTTTTTTTTAAATTAAATTGTCAAGGCTTGTTGTTGGCGTGGATTAATAACATAATCGAATGTTTTTAATATTTTTTCGTTTAAAGTTTTTGTTGGCGCGAGAATCGGCAGAGGCCGAGTTTGTCCCTTCGCACTCCAAAGATATTTGTTTAACTTTTAAATCATCATTCTTATTTCATTTATTGTTTTTCTTATATACATTGTCAGGAAAATCGATAATTGGCATCACTGTATTGTGAAACAGTTTAGGAGTTCTAATTAGAATTCTACTACGCATTATTTTTTTATAGAAATACATTGAAATAAAATTTCAACTGTAATACTTTCTTTCCCATTTAAACTAAAAAACGTCAAATCTGAATAAAAATCGCTAAATTGTCATTACTGTTGCTATTCTATGTTGTAAATTGCATTGCCTGCTTTTTGGGAATTCTAATTTGAATTTTACATCTCATGCTATATCCATGCACCAATAACTCTGTGTGTGAGTGCATAATGGCGCATCAGGCAAACTCCCGCATGCGTACTCTCTTTGACAATAATTTGTTTGAAAAGGAGCGTATGAAACGGCTCTATGCGCTTGAGCCTGGTATAATACAATGTAGTTTGCCAAGCTCTCTTCCGTCATTGTGTTCTCGGAATGCAATGGAGTTTGCCAATTGGCTCTCTTCCTTCTTCGGAAAATACTCGACTTTAGTTCTTCTTTGAAATTCGTTAAGTGCGGTTGCGGCAGTTCCAGTGCAATAAGAAATCGATCGAATTGGAATATAAGATTTACAAGATTATTTAAAATAAATGGCTCGGTAAAAGTCCTTTTTTTCTTCGCGAGTGAATTTAATAAAGAAATAAATCAATTTATAAAGGAAACAAATCGTGTGATGCTTTGCCTTAACCGTGTTTGTTATAGTTACGTCTTTTACTTCCTACAGATGTTCCCTTTCGTTTACTTGTCCCAATCCTTTGGGATAAATATTCAATGTAAGATTTTGTGTCGATATTTATTCGGGATTTTTACAATCGCATTTGCATTTCCAAAAAAGAATGCAAATTATATTATCATTATCCCGCGTGTGTGTGCATGCCTTTTGTTTTGTTAGAAAATACGAGCCCTTGACACAACTGATCATGATTAAAAGGTAAGTACAAGAATATTTTCTTTGCAATTTCACAAGAAATTAAGGCGTCAAACATGGTTTGTTGTTGTTGTTACTGTTTGTTGATGTTAACGGTTCTCATTATGAGAGAATGTAACTGAGTATGCGAGCAGGGCTGCCAGATTTGACGATTTATCGTCATTTTGACGATTTTTTGGTCAAAAATTGAAAAATGACGATTTGACGATTTTTGCCCAAAAAATGACGATTTTTGGTCATTTTAGTAATATTGCAATATTTGGGTTCTTTTTGTTATGTCAACATCAAAAATGTATAAAGCGAAAGAAATAGTAAAAAGAATATGAATATTTGGAATATGTGTGTGAGGTATACTTTGTACTGTTACAAAGCCAACAACAGTTTACGTTTACCCAGATAGATGAAAAACTACCAATCAGCTGTGCCGTTCTCTGGGTAGACAGCAACAAAACAAATAAAAGTTAACGGTTGTTGTTTTTTGACACGGGCAAATAGAAGAAAATTGGTGAACGGAAACGTTGTTATATTAAATTAAAGTTTCAATTTATACAAAGTTATTACAATGTTAAAAAGATTCGATTTGAAAGCATTTTTAAAATGGTATCTATGATAAGTCCCACGAATATTAATAATGAAAAGAATAATTCATTTTTCGATATCCTTAAAGAATTTCCACATTTTGTGAACGAAGATGAAAAACAAAAATTGGATTCAGAATTTCGCGAACTAAGGTTGTTTGATTTTGATAACATTTGTGAAAATGATGAAACCAATTTATTTCGTTTTTGGAATGCAATATTTGATTTGAAACGTGGTGATGGTTCATATGTTTTTCCTATAATAACTAAATTTGTACGGAAGGTAATGGTATTACCCCATTCCTCAGCAAATGTTGAGCGTGTTTTCAGCCAAGTAAATCTTAATAAAACGAAAAGTCGAAATTCCCCCAATAAGGGTTCAATGGAGAAATTTATACCAAAGATTATTTAAAAGTTAACAAAACAAATTGTTATGATACGATAATTAAAACCGACATGTTGAAAATGATTAACACAAATATTTCTTTTCAAAATGAATGACTTTATTAAAGTCGAAATTACTATTCAAATATTTTTTTATAAAATAAATGAATTTCTTGATTAGCTTTAAAAACGTGTTTAATAAATTGAATGCCTCTTTTATGTTCATTTTAATAAAAAAATATATTTAAATATATCTAAACGTGCGTATTTAAATTTTTGACGATTTTTGATAAAAAAAAATCGTCATTTTGACGATTTTTCCAAAAAAAATCTGGCAGCCCTGTATGCGAGAGTGCACAGGTACTCTTCTCAGGGTTTTGTTCACTGGTCTCTTACTGTGATATTGTTATGATTCAAAGCAGTGGGTGGTAATGGGAGGATGGATGTTAATAGTTGTGTTGTTGTATGCTTTCGTATTGTTGTGGTGCAGCTTTCATTATGGGAGTGTGTAACTGAGTATGGGAGAGTACACATGTACTCTTCTCAGTGTTTTGTTCACTGGTTTCTTATTGTGATGTGCTCCACAGCAGTGGGTGGTAATGGGAGGATGAATGATAATAACAAATACTGTTGTTGTGTGGTGTGTATTTCTCATTATGAGAGAATGTATGTAACTGAGTATGGGAGAGTACACATGTACTGTGCTTAGGGTTTTGTTCTTTGGTTTCTTACTGTGATATTTGTTATGATCCACAGCAGTGGGTGGTAATGGGAGAATGGATGTTAATAGCAAATACTGCTGTTGTTGTTGTGCGCTTTCATATTGTAGTGGTGTAATTAATATGGGTGGTAGGGGGTCGATCTCTAGTTTGTTCGCTCAATGCTGTTGGGTTGATACTTTAAATGGCTGTAACTTTGGCAATAATGGTCGTATTAATGTGAAATAAACATCATTTGAAAGGGTAAAGAGTCTAGTTTTAAATATTTATTTGTTCATTTTAGTATGTTATTATATTGTTTTATAGAAAAAAAAAAGAACAACAAATGATGTTCGGAATATCAAGGACGGTACTCAAAGTGTGCTAAATGTGTGTGTGGTGTCATATTTCCATATATTTTTTCTCAAGTTATTCATGATCGGAGGATACAATCTGCAAAAAAATATGTTTTTCTTTGACATTGCAATTCCTTTCGGATATTTATCATTGGTCTGATTACAATTTGCAAAGTTTGTATCATCTTCGAACTAGATATGAGTTTGAATGAAATATTACGATGTGGGCAGTTTGGATAAAATCGGATATTCCATACGCCTAATACTGGATTGAAAAATATTGAACATTTTGATCCTTTGTGGGGGGTACCATCTTCGGACTTGATCCTAGATCAAGTGGTAAGCATAGTAGGTCATACAAAAAACATCGGGTCTATAACCAATAATTTGCCGTTTCAAAGAATTAACCATAAATAATTTATAACAAGTGAAAAAGCGTTAGGTGCGGTCGGGCCGGATTTTGGATACGCTCCTCCATAGATATTCTGACAGGTACTAGCAATGAAAAAGAAGAATATAGAAAATACTAAATTACAGTCAATTCAGTGGAAAAATACGATAACAACTCCCAAAATACTGAAAATTAGGAGATACCGTTATATGGGGGCTACCAGAAAGAGTGGACCTATATTTATAATTTTTTTGTGGGGACATTTAGAATCCAATAGGAACCTAATGTACCAAATTGCAGCAGAATTCGATTGAAAAACGCGCTCAAGAACCCCAAAATACCGACAATTGGGGGGTACCCTTATATGGGGACTATCCGAAGAAATGGACCTTTATCCATATTTTTTTGTGGAGAGATTTGGTACATATTAAGAACTCAAAATACTAAATTACAGCCAGCCGGTGGAAAAATACAATCAAAACTTCCAAAATACTTAAAATTAGGAGGTACCGTTACATGGGGGCTACCAGAAAAAGTGAACCTATATTTATAATTTTTTGTGCAGGCATTTAGTATCCAATATAAACCTAATGTACCAAATTTCAGCAGAATTCGGTTGAAAAACGCTGTCAAGAACCCCAAAATAACGAAATTTGGGTGGTACCCTTATATGGGGGCTATGCATAAACCTGAACCGATATATCCCATACCTGCCTGCAGACAAACCTATACAAAATTTCAGCACCCTACCTCAATTCCTTCAAGACTGGAGGTCAGATGCTGGTAACGAGAATGCACCAGCTGATTAGTACAATTTAGCTAGAATTGGAACCTCAGCATCCTGTGTCCCGTGCACAAAAAAGGAGACAAGACAATATGTGCCAACTATAAAGGAATAAGTCTCCTTCCCATCGCATATAAAATGCTGTGTGAACGACTGAAGCCAATGGTCAATGACATTATTGGACCATACCAATGTGTCTTCAGACCTGGCAAATCCACCATTGACCAGATTTTCACTCTTCGCCAAATCCTGGAAAAACCCACAAAAACACATCAACACTTTCCACGTATTCGTCGACAATAAAGCCGCATTCGACAGCCCTATCCGTTCAGAGGTGTATAAAGCCATGTCTGCGTTTTGCATTCCTGCAAAATTAATTCGGCTATACAGGATAACTTTAACAGGCACACTATCAGCCGTTAAAGTCGGAAAGGAACTCGCTGAGCCCTTTAATACCGAACGAGGATTCAGACAAGGTGATAGTTTGTCGATGACATCGACATAATGGGTAACAGTCACCTTTGAACAAATTGAGAAGGAGTCTGCAGTAAACGGCAAGAAGATTAGGCTGATGGTATCAACGCGCAAGACGTCCAGTAGACTCGGACCAACTGTGGAACTTGAGAACTACAGCTTCGAGGTAGTCAAAGATTTTATATACCTTGGTACCGCCATAAATAACACGAATGACATCAGTTTTGAAATTAAGAGAAGGATAGTGATGACCAACCGATGCTACTATGGTCTGAGCAAACAACTCAAAAGCAAGGCCACCTCCCGCCAGACCAAACTCACACTCTACAAGACACTGATACTACCCGTGCTGTTATATGGATGTGAAGCATGCAGATGAGGCAGCTCTTGGAGTGTTTGAGAGAAAAATTCTCCGAAAGATCTATGGGCCGATCTACGGTGAATATCGCCGTCGAATGAACCAGCTATTCTCGGACATCGACATTGTTAGACGTATTGAGATGCAGCGACTACGTTGCCTAGGTCATGTTGTGAGAATGGATGAAGATGCCCCAGCCCAGAAGGCATATAAAAGCTGATGGTTCACGCAGAAGGGGAAGGCCACGAATACGATGGCAAGATCAAGTCGAAGACAACATTGCCGAAAATTGTCTTTCCAATTGGAAAAAACCGCGCAAAAGACCGACGCTTCTGGAAATCTTTTTAAACTCCCTCTCTTCATACATGCTCTACCTCCCCCATTTTCTGTCTTTGGGGAGCTCTTGTATAGAAGACAAATAAAAACGCCAATGTGTTTTATTTTTCCTTAAATAATTTTATAAAAAAATTACATTTATTTATAAAAAACATATCAACATCATATAAAACAAATACAATAATTTATTATTTTAAATTATTAGTTGTTAAGTATTATTTCATTTTGTTTTTCGATTCAAAAGGTTCTTAATTTTTTAGAAAAAAAAAATAATTTTCGAATCGAAATTCTTTGGATAAAGCCTCTCTCATTCTCTCTTCTTTCGAGGGCAATTTTGTAGAGGATTTGTTATTGATTTCTTTTTCTTAAAAATTAAAATTAGTCTTCTTATTGCTTATCAGGATCTACATAAGCTTCAACAAAATCATTGGCAATACGCATAGCTTTGGTGGGCCAAATGCGACCAACCTTTTCACTGTAGAGGAAATGGCGGGGCACGGAGGCTTCTTCCAAGCCAGTACGTTGAGCTTCAATGATGGAGGCGGCAGCCTCTTTGGGATCAACCAATTTCATCCATGAGAAACGGAAGCGTGGATTCTTGCACAGACCGGTATCAACCATGTAGGGGTAGATGGTGGTGAATTTGATCTGAAAGGAATAAAAATATTTTATTTCATATGGCATCAAATATTTAACTTCAGAATGTGATGAGAATAATAAGGGAAAGATTTAGTCATCCCTTTCCACATTGTTTTGAATAACTAATATCCAAAACTCCACCCTACCTGAGTATCCTTGTTGGATTTGCGCAATTCTTCGTGCATAGCCTGCATCAAACCACGTACAGCGAATTTAGTACCGCAGTATGGTACCAAATTGGGCAAACCGAACAAACCAGCGCATGAAGACAAGGCAACAACGTGGCCCTTGTTTTGGGCAACCATATCGGGCAAGAAAGCTTGGAGGATCTACAAAACAAAAGAATATCAAAAATTAATAAATTATTTAAAGGAAAACTAATTTTTAACCTACCCAGAAATGAGCCAAAACATTGATTTCGTACATCAAACGGATTTCCTTTTCGTTCAATTCGAACAAGGGGCGGCATGGCATAATACCGGCATTATTAACGATGACCTCAACAAAGCCATGTTCCTTCTTAATTTGTTCGTACAAGGCAAAGATGGCTTCACGATTGGTGACATCACAGCTGGACGTTTGAAGAGCGATAGAGAGAAAATGAATATAAAGAGAGAATTTTATAAGAGAGAAAATTCACTTACGTATAACCAAAGGCAACACCACCGGATTGTTTGATTTCCTTGACGGTTGCGGTATTATTGGCTTCGTTGACATCAACACAGATGATTTTGGCGCCCAATGCGGAGTATTGTAAAGCCAAATTTTTGCCAATACCATGACCAGTACCAGTAATGAATACAAATTTACCATTGACATCAACCTCTTCCTTCTTCATGAAGCCGCGGATGAAACCTTCAACGGTGGCATACCAGAATTTAACGAAGAATACGACAATTTCAATGATGTTTTGGATGAGGGCACCAATGTCTTGGGTGCTACAAAGAGAGGGAGAGAGAGAGTGAGAAACAAAAATTAATTATTTGGAAAATTTTGTATTTATAAATATAAAAGGGTGGCGTGTTGATGACTGATCTTGAAATTCTGGCTGAGCTTCAATATTGATTGGTGGAGTGCAGAAAGTTCCTACTTAAAACGTACGAAAAGTACTAAAATGGCATCGACTAGAAGAGGCGAATTTACCAACCGATTTTTGAAAATTCTTTCGTTACTTATATTTAATTCCGTTTATATAGTAATGCTATTGATCCGAAAAACGCAGTGTATAGGGCAAACCTGCAAACAATAGCAACACACAATGCAAGAGATAATAATCAGTAACGTATTCGGACGGCTCACAAGAAAGACGCATTTAAAGAGTTAATCACGCCCACGGGCTTAAAAATTACAAAATGGCGCTGTGTTAAGTATTCGCTTAACTTGTCACGTGTTTTATCGAACTAAACAAAAAAATATAAGAAAATCTCGTTCATATGGTGCGTGGTCCTATACCTTCAATTCTAATAGAAAGTAGGCTAGCTGGAGGATGACGTGCCGAGAAAAAAAAAGAGAGAATTATCGGGAGGAAAGGAGAGAGGAGAAACGTATTTGCAGACAAAAGAAGAAAGAACAAGAAAAACGTCAGAGCGAATCGACATGTACAGGAGTCACAAGGAGTAAAATACCAAACCGAAGGCTTTGGTGCAGGCACATCCTCCTATAGAGATGAAGATGGAAACCTGGTGTCATATATATACAGCGTGTTGAGAGTTTGGAAGGATCATTTTGCAAAGTTTCTGGTATCAAATAGTGGCGGTGAAGAAGAAACCCCAGAACCAATAAGAGATGACGGTATAGAGTGTATACCACCTAGCCAAGATGAGGTCAGAATAGCAATAAATCGGCTGAAGAATAATAAAGCAGCAGCTACCGATGGTCAGATGCTAGTAAGGAGCATGCGCAAGCTCAGTACTACAATTTGGCTAGAATAATGCATGCCTGAAACCTCAACATCCTGTGTTCCGTACACACAATATGTGCCAACTATAGAGGAATTAGTCTCCTTCCCATCGAATATAAAGTGCTAAAGTGAACCACTTGAAGCTAATTGTCAATTATATCATTGGACCATACTAATGCCGTTTCAGACCTGGCAAATCCATCATAGGCCAGATTTTCGCCCTTCGCCAAATCCTAGAAAAGAACCACGAAAAACACATCGACACATTCCACCTATTCGTCGACTATACGTTCAGAGGTTTTTAAAACCGCATTCGACAGTCTTATCCGTTTAGAGGTTTTTAAAGTCATGTCATTAATACGGCAATGCAGGATAACATTAACTAGGAGAAGGTCAGCAGTTAAAGTCGGGAAGGATCTCTCGGTACAGAACGAGTATTCAGACAAGGTTGACCTCTTGAATATCCTGCGGGAAAAGGTCATACGTTAGGCAAAGGTGAACAGAAATGACACTCTTTACAGAAAACAATATATGTTACTCGCCTACGCCGACAACATCGTCATAATGGGTCGAACATTGCGAGCGGTAAAAGCCACCTTTGAACGAATTGAGAAGGATTCGGCCAAAGTGGGACTGGCTGTAAATGGCGAGAAGACCAAGCTGATGATATCAACGCGCAAGACGTCCAATAGACTCAGGCCAACTGTGGAACTGGAAAACTACAGCTTCGAGGTAGTCAAAGAGTGATATACCTTGGTACCGCCAGAAATAAAACTAATGACATCAGTAGTGAAATTCGGAGATTGTTGGCCAACAGATATTACTATGATCTGAGCAAGCAATTCAAGGTCACCTCTCGCCAGACCAAACTCACACTCTACAAGACGTTGATACTACCCGTCCTGTTATATGGATCTGAAACATGGGTACTTGCGCAAGCAGATGATTTTGCAATCGAACGGGTATGGTGGCACTTGACCCATCGACGAATTTCAATACCGTCAACAAAGCCAAGCAGTTGGAGAATATAGAAAAAGCCTCCGAACAAGTTTTAAACGTTGAATAATTAGTGTATGTCCACTGCAATTCGAAGTAGAAAATCCAAGGCAATGACCAGCAAACGGTGGCTATGTCAATCATTCTTTGACATGGGCACCGATCTTTTTATACATTTTCTAGACCTCAAATTACCTTTGAGTTCAGTATTGAGAAGCTAACAGAAGGCAAATTACGAGTCATGATATTTGCAGATGAACACATGCCCATCTGTGGGTGGTGATCTGCGAGTCCAAAAGCAAACAAAATGTCCTTAATGTTCAGTATTGAGAAGCTGAGAGAAATCAGTTACGGGTAGTGGTGTTTGCAGATGAAGATAATGCATGTGCTTCCGGATCCGAAGAAGAGACTACCGATAAACGTGCTGAGAGGAAAAAAATCAGATGGAAACAATAATATTGAGTGTACTGCCCAGCTATCATACCGTCCGAAGAACAGGCAACAAATAAGCGTACAGAGTGGAAAATACGAAATCAAAGTAGCTGGAAATCGGGAAAAGTAGCAACGGATCAGTTATGGTGCAGTACACTGGCCAAAAGGTCCGGTGAGAAAAGTGTCGATATTTATGAGGTTGCTTAATATGTGAGACTAGGAGAATGCGATGTAGTACAAAAATGGCTGTGCGAGTTTATGTCGGTATGGTGGAGCAGCGTCTGATACACGTAGTATCGATTAGAGTTGTCCTGGCATATATAATAATAGTTTTTCATATTTTCTAAAAAGTATATTTACGTTCTGAGCCATCAACACACTTCCAAAACGGTTGCGCAAAAACATATGTATAACATAGAAGCAATTGTAGGTGTGTGGATTAATTATCCATCGCTACAACAAAAATCTGATTTGAAAAGGACTGTTCCTAGAATGAAGACAAATGTCGAACTTTGACAAATTTGAATTTAAGGGGACCCCCCCCATTCTCGGGGTCAAAAATTTTGTTGATATAATTCGAATCTACACTAATTATAGAATGTGCCTACAAAATTTCAAATGAAAATCTCAAGAACTCTTGAAGATATAGCCGATTTATTGTGTCAGCATCAAGTGACGGCTAAAGGGCTTCTCAAACTTTAAACGCGTTTTTCTCTAAACATTTTTTTTCGAATGGCGGGCCCGATAACTCAAATACTAATAACCCAATCGATTTCAAATTTTTACACGTTTCTCTGTGTATAGCTATCGTATGAACTAGGATAAAGCCAATCGGTGAAGATCTTCCTCATTTTTTAACTTGGGTTTTGGTAAAAAATCGGAGATTTTCCAAAAATATTTTTTCAAAGGTCCACAATTTTGTTAATTTTAGAGCGAAGTCGATAATCCTAGTTCATACGAGAGCCAGACATGTACTCTTTCTAACACCGTTGGAAATTTCTGTGTTCCGATGTTCCAGTGAGGAGTTATCATGCCCACCATCAAAAATAAGGGCTTTTCTTTAATTACAAAAAACAACAACAAAACAACAACAACATTTTTTTGTAAATTATTTTTTTTCTATTTTAAATCTTCAATTATATATGTGTAAAGTTACAAACCTTAACAAGCATTGGTATTGATTTACCAGCCCTTTGAAAATCTTGAAAAATTAAAATCGAGAATGGGTGGGGTTCCCTTAATTCGCATATGCAAGTTTCGCATCAGGGCGGAATAAATACAAGATATCAACGTACAACCTTTGTAAAGAAACATAGCCCAATATGCCTGATGAGCCGCTTAACCAACGGCGAAACGCGTCCTGGCTTTCCTTTTCATTGCAAAACTTAGATCATCAAGCTCGACTCGAAAGAGTATAAATAATCACTTATATTAAGAATAAATAGTAGCGGATGAGCTTTTCATTAAGAAGTTGCACTAAATCGAAATGAAAATACTTGCCATAATTGTATTTAGTGGTTAAAATGGTTTTCCTCCTTACACACACCCTGCAATCAATGGCGATAAGATTTCAAAACGAAAATTGAATTGCATTCAATTTTTATTCCGGCGTCTGCTTAATGAATAAAGGTATAATGAAAAAATATTTCTACTAATCACTAACTATTTGTTGTTGTACTGTCATTTCGATGTTGTAAAAATTACAACAAACAACTGTTATTAATCTATAAATTTGATATTGAGACCTGTGAGGAAGAAAGAGAGAAAGAGAGGTTGTGCAATAATGATCATGCCCTGACAGCTAGCTTGACTAACTAGTTATTATTAGTATAATCTAATGAAGCCATATATAGATACGTGTTCCGGTAAACGAAGGCAAAAAAAAAAAAAAAAATAGAATAACACCAACTAAACATATTGAGTCGGAATCGTATCACCTACAGACCACTTATGGAATACAAAAAAGCTTTCTTATCAGTTTCTATTTTTTTTTTTTGGTTTGGTTTGAAATTTCAAGAACCCCCCAAAAACAGACCACTTGTGTTCGAGCAGAGTGATTATGGTAAAATACGTATGTATGTGACTACATACACACGTATGAATGTATATTTTTGGTGTTATCCTTATCTTGATATCGAAGAAAATATTGAAGAGACATATATTCTGGGCTCAATTGATATGTTGTCACTTTGGCTAAAGTTCAATTCGTTGGGGGCTCTTGACAACAAAGGCCTTTTACTAATTTTAGTCTCAATCTCACAGCCCCTTAATTTAGGCACATTAATTGTGACATTGAACTTAAAGCGTGTCACAAATGATAACGATTTTTAAATTTAAAAACAAAAAAAAACAATCATCTACTGCACTTATGTTGAAAATTTAAAAAAAAAATCCTCATAATCTAGTGTCAAAGTTCACAGATCAAGTTGGGCGCCGATGGTGGTGCTGCTGCTGCTCTACTGTGTGCCCATTCATAATTCCGAATTAATGACAATTATTTGTTTTAGGTTTGGCAATTATTTGAAGCATTCTAGATCTGTTGTCTGTTATTCGAAATAAAGCTTTTCATTGAAAAAAATATATATTCAACTTTCCGACAAACCATGGCACACACATTAGTCATGAATTATTATTATCAAACAAATTGAGTTTTTTTATTTCAAATTTTTAATGGAGAATTAATGTTCGTTTCGTTTTTTTGGGGGAGAAATAATTAGGGGCCCATGTTACACACAATAAGTTTTAAGTAAATAATTTTAAAAATTTATTTTCAAACACAAATTAGGTCACTCGTATGTCAACAATATTTAGAATTATGATTTGGAATATTATTATGAATCCCAACTAATATGAAGTATTGTGGAACCGTTGTTGTGTGTAGAAAAGAAAATATCGAAAATGTTACCAATAAGTTGGGAATACACCAAAACCTTGGACCTATATTGAAAATTATCAGCAGAAGGCCATATTACCATAAAAATAGCCTGTAGGACCTGTAGACGGCGATCTTCGAGATCATCTGGGTGCTACAGTGTTGATTTCAAACCATCTAAGTAATAAGAAAACCTTTAAGTCATTGATGCTTGAAACTTCCCAAAATCATACGTCAGCGTAAATGGTAAAAACGGAGACTCAATTGTTCTCTTTTCCACCGTAATTTTTGATAATGAATTCTCAGTTACGCTCACCTACATTTACTATCACTTAGTTATGTCCACCAATGCTCTAAGTTATCCAAAACATCGGAATATCTATGGTAATGCTCAGGCAGTAGAATGATCCAGAGTTGAGCATTTCACATAGATTCTGAAGCCTGGAATTAGGTCCCTCTACCAAATTGATCGGTATGAATCATGCCGTTAATGAGTTTATACCCAATTTTTGGGTAAATACTCAAAATAGGGGTACCTTTGTATGGGGGCTACCAGTAAACGTGGACCTACATACATAAATTTTGCATGGACATTTGGTACCCAAAAAGAACACTTTGAGCCAAATTACAGCTGATGTGTCTAATTGACAAAAAATACCTTAAATAGGGAGATACGGTTATGTGGGCGCCATATCAAAACTTGGACCCAGGGACCCCATTTTGGATTTCTATATTTGCTTTGACATTAAGAACATGTATGCTAAATTTTGGCCGCCTATGTCAAGTGGTTCAGCAGTTAATGACTTTATACCCTATTTTTGGGTAAATACTCCAAATATTGTACCTTTGTATGGGGCTACCAGTAAACGTGGACCTACATACATAAATTTTTGCATGGACATTTGGTACCCAAAAAGAACACTCTGTGCCAAATTACAGCTGATTTGGTTGTAAAATGTGTCTAATTGACAAAAAATACCTTAAATCGGGAGATACGATTATATGGGGGCTATATCAAAACTTGGACCCATTTCGGATTTCTATATTCGCTTTGACATTAAAAACATGCATGCAAAATTTTGGCCGCCTATGTCAACTGGTTCGGCAGTTAATGAGTTTATACCCAATTTTTGGGTAAAAACTCGGGTATTTACCAACGTCTTTAAAGTATCGTAAAACTATCCATTCTAAATCGATTTGATAACAGAAACCCGGAAATAGGGCGTAAGATGTTGTATTACGTATTCAATATAGTAAATACCCACAAATGGGTATTTACCCAATTTACCGGGTATTTACCCACTGCCCATCTCTAGGTATGATTGCCAACACTGTGTCGCAAGTTGTAACGACACTTGAAGCGCTACTCCTCTCATCGACGAAACCCCATTTCGCATATATTAATAGAGGACTGAATCAGAACAGATTGTGCAATCGAACGGGTATTGTGGCACGGCCGTCAACAAAGCCTATCAGTTCAATAATATAGATAAGACCTCCGAACGAACGTTGTAAACCTTAAATAACCAATATATGTGCATTGGAATCCGAAGTAGATAATTTTAGATATTGTTGTTGCGGGTCGTATTTGTAAGTCATTTTTTGACATAGCCACCGAACTTTACGACATTTTCATGAATTTTTTAGGACTTTTGGCGTGTTGAGAGTAAAACAAACAAAATGTCTTTAATGTTCAGAATTGAGAAGCTAACCGGAAAGCAATTCTGAGTTCTGATTCTTACAGATGTAAGCACTATAGCGGCATCAGGATGTGACGAAGAGACAACCGATAAAAGAGCAGTGTGGGAACTGCGAAATTAGATGGCAGTGACAACAATAATATTGGGTGTCCTGTCAAGCTATCATATATCAAAAGCTATAAGTCGGCAGAAGAAGCGGCAAAGTTTAATGCATGGACTTAAAGTCCATAAGTGCCAAGAATAAAAAAAAACGTCTTCAATGTTTAGAATTGAGAAGCTAAAAGAAAACAAGTACGAGTCATGATGTTTGTAGATGAAAACATTGCACTTCCATCAGCATCTGTCGGTAGTGATGTATAAATATATCGAAATTCTCACTTAAAAGAAGTGCTAAGTCTTATGCCTAATTAGGGAAATCACAAACAAAAATTGAGCATCAATCCTGTCCAGCTAACTTACCAAAAGATCCAGCTAACTTTAGACCCCATGATTCTTTGGACCAAATCCGTTTCAGAAAATTTGGAGTCGATTTACGCATGTCCGTTGTCCGTCTTGCTGGCTGGTGCTCACAATAACTCTTGTAGTGAATAATCGATTTCATCCAAACTTTGCACATATTAATACTTCATCCAAACTTAGTTTAAGTTCGAAGATGGGGAATATCGGTCCACATCTTCTGGTACCTCCCTCACAAAATGATCAAAATTATGCTAAAAATTCATTTCATAACAGCATGCAAAGGGACCATCCGTTACAATTATCTTTACGAAGTCTAGATTAAGTCCGAAGATGGGGGTCAATATTTTTTCAATATTTTTAAATCCAATATCAGGCTAATGGAATGTTCGATTTGAACCAAACTTTGCACAACATATTACGTTTACTAAGTTTAAAGATGGGATCTATTGGTGCACTCCCTCTGGCACCTCCCCAAAAAATGGTCAAAATTGTGCTAAAAATTAATTTTATAATAACACGCAAACGGACTATCCGATTTTAAAATTTTGTACAACATATTATCTTCTTCAAGCCTTCGTCAGGTAGGAAGATAGGACCTATTGGTCCCCTCCTTTTGGTACCTCCCCCACAAAGGGTCCAAATTTTCAATATTTATAAATGCAATATCAGGCGAATGGAATGTCAGATTTGAACCAAACCTTGCACAACCTATTATCTTTACCAACCCTAGAACAAGTCTGAAGATGGGAACCATTGGTCCACTCGTTCTGGTACCTCCCCTACAAATGGTCAACATTTTCAATATTTGTAAATCCAATATCTGGAGAATGGAATGTCCGATATGAACCAAACTTTGCACAAACCATTATCATTACGAAGTCTAGATTAAGTCCAAAGATTGGAGCTATTGGCCCATTCCTTCTGGTACCTCCCCCACAAATTCTCACAATTTTCAATATTTATAAATGCAATATCAGGCGAATGGAATGTCATATTTCAACCAAACCTTGCACAACCTAGTATCTTTATCAACCCTATATCAATTCCGAAGTAGTTTATAAAATCTTATCAACATTAAATCCGAAATCTCTTTGATAAAAATATGTTTTTTTATATAAAGCTAATAATAAAGTCTTTGTGTAATTCCGAAGACCTCCGCAAACCATAGGCTGGGGGTATATATATGTCGGCAACACCGACTGACACTTTTTTACTTGTTTTTTTTCATTTATCCGATATCATAATATTTCTCCACTTAATATGAGCTTTTGCATTCCGATTCTTTTCAGAATTAAAATGACTTTCGTGATCGATTCCGGGCATGTAGACATGCTACCATAGCCATCCACGCTCTTTTTTTGAGGTTATAGTCAACGATAACCCTCTCGCGAATTCCCTTAAGTAGATTTTACTGTTTTGACGATTTGTTGATAATTACGAACTGATGTTTTTTTACAGCCTTCCTCCGTGCTGAACTGTCACTACTGATATAGTTGAATAAAATCAACTTTTTTATGGCAGAAAATCAAAATTGAAAACCAGACAAATGTTATTATAATAAAATCCATTTAAAAATGATCTATAAGAATTGAAATAGGTGTAGAAACCAAAACATAGTAATTATAACGGTAAAAATAACTAAAATTTTAGAATTCATCTGTTTGTACTGCAAACTTTCAGCTGTTCTATATTCTGAGCCTGGGCAATATTTCGTGATATTTGCACCCTTTTTACCGATTATAGATCAACAACTCCACTTTCTAAGTCTTGCATATTTTCCAAAATGTTTTTTCTTGAAGTCAATTTTTACGCCATAAAATAAAAAAAATGGTCACTTTTTGGTTGATTTGACCCTCGGAAAATTGACCGATAATCATCTAAACAGCCGCTCTAAGTATTTGGTCAGATCCCCTTCACCTTGTAAAATATGTGATGTTCTGCATATAATAATTGCCTCGACTAGAAAATCTGACAAAATTAAAGCCTTCGGTTCGTTGCACCCGCTGAATGAAATCTCAACTTCACCGAAAACTATAGGTGTCGTCCTTGACCATAATCGGAAATTCATGTACAATTTCAAAGCGATCAGCGCGAAATTTCCGTCCTCTAATGGAGTAATAGTAATACTATGCACATAGTCACCATTACCTAATTACCTATAACTCCCACATCAGAGTACATACAGTCATTTAATTGGTATCAATTTGAAGGTCAACAACTCCTCTTGGATATACTATCAACTTCTCGGGTATATGTCCTTCAGGAGCAAGTATATACACCCCAGAATAAAAATTTTGTAATTTTTCACACAAAAGTCAGGGTTCATTTGACCCGCTAAATATTGACCGACCTTTATCAAAGCACCCATGCATATTTTTTGGCCCAATCCTCTTCTCCATGTAAAATTTCGCAATATTCGGGTCATATATGCGGCCTCTAGAATGACCAGAAAAATCGAGAAAAATTAAGTATTTGGTCCATATCATCTCCTAAATATTTACAGATCTTTACCAAAAACAATAGGGGTCTTCATTGGGCCGAATCCATCCTACATTTGAAGAAATTCATAGAATTCCACTTGAAATTCATAAACTTCCATTTGAAATTCCAAGTATTTGCGTTTGGAATTCATAAAATTCCACTTGAAATTAATAAAATTCCATTTGAAATTTATATAATTCCATTTGAAATTCTTAACATTTGTTTTGAAATACATAACATTCCATTTGTTTTTCATAACATTTCATTTTAAATTCGAAAAATATTGTTGGCAACACAAAAGGAATATGTATGAATTTGAAATGAATTGCTATGAATTACAACTGAAATTTTATGAATTACAAGTGAAATGTTATGAATTTTCAATTGGAAATTTGAAATTCAAAAGGATTTCTTTGAATTTCAAATGAAACTCTACGAAATTCAAATTGAAATATTCGAATTACGAATGAAATTTTTTAAATTTCAAATGTAATTTTTTGAATATCATACGAAAAGTTTCAAATTACAAATGAAATGTTGTGAATTACAAATTACATACTCGAATTACAAGTGAAATGTTATGAATTGCAAATTGAGTTTTCGAATTACAAATGAAATGCTGAAATTGCAATTGAAATGTTTTGAATAACATTTGAAAAAGGTGTAGATCGACACAGCAAGTCGGTATACTTAAAGGTGGGTCTAGGACCAATATTTCGCGGCGTTATAAAGCTATAATATCCTGAATACCAGTTGTGTAGGGTATAAAAATTGATGTAAAGAGTATTACACCCTACGACACACTGTGGGACCTATGTTTATAACTGTAGGTCACAACATAGATTTTAGGAACACCTCTTGTATATGCCGAAAGTGATGTAGCAAGTAATATATCCGATTATGTCAGACGTTTGTGCCTTCCTTACTGGCTTATACTGCTTTAAATGTAGTTTTTCAATATGTTATTTAAAATAAAAAAAATTCAGTTGATATATCCCATTTTACGTGTTATTGATAATACAACAGTTGTCCCAAATTGTTATCACACACCTGGTTTTATTTAGTTCAGCAATGTTGAAACATAAATTAATGCGATAACGTCAGATAAATAATGAATCAGCACTATAGATAGTAGAAAGGTCTAACTTTTTTTATTTTATTTCGAAAATTGAACTGAAGCATTATAAGTTAGGTTTACGAAGTCAAATCAAAATTAGTGCATTTTAGATGGCAATGCAATTCTTCTTAATTTTTTTCCTAGGTTTTTAAGCTCCAATCAATACTGATAAAATTGAATTCAATTAAATTTTGAATATGGAAAATTTGTCGGAAGTAAGATTTGCAACCCGGATCTCACTATTAACATATTGAAAATCGTTTAAAATAAAATATATTCTTAATGCTTGAATTGTATTACAAAATAAAGAATTCATTTACACATTGTGGCATTACAATTTATACCACCTAACCTGGCTAGCTATCACTCATGTCTGTCGTAACCCGTCCGAATGGTGGGTAATTACGAATATTGATTAGAAAATTGAAATTGAAAACTCAAAAAAAAATATATATATATATATGTCAATCAATAAATTTTGAGAAAAAACTCTTTGGTGAGGGAAAACCCGATGATTAGTCAATCTTTGAGGGGCATTTAAGGGAATATAGAAGAGGATTAAAGAAATATATAATATAAAAAAAATATATAAAAAAAGTAAAAATAACAAATATAATTATAATATAATGCTTATTTTAGAAATATTTAAATTTCGAAAAAATAATCGCTACAAGGTAATTTATTATTTAAAATGCAAAATATTGGTATAATTAGCGACAAATGATGAGGATAATAAATTATTAAGGTCATTAAATATTAACATAGGTATAGTATTGCTATTATGTGTGATACAAAGGAAGTTATGTTATATTAACTATTGTTATTACATATAACTAATATGAAAAGTTTTGTAAGAAGAAGGTTTAGAATTTCCAATTGCACTGAAATCTCATGGCCACCACATGCTATTTACGTTAATTATTTCAGACCGATCCGACACTTTTTTCATAATCTACAATTTATTCGAAATGTATTAAACGGCATATACAGTAGAACTTTCTACCGGGTTAACCTACTTTATGAGGATTTATGTGACATATATGCAAAGGAATTGACAGTTGAAGCGTAGTATTAGGGTCTGTAGATATAAGGGTATTAGAATTTTAGATGTAATACAAGGATCGTATAAAAGAGCAAAAGGACAATAGGAATATTGATTTATTATATTGTAAGCGACATTTTCGTTGACTATTTGAAGGTCGAACTAATTCGCCTTTGAGTATTAAGTTTACGGTTATAGGAAATAAGAACAGAAAAGATGCACAAGGACTCGAAATAGAAGGGAGATATATGGTTTATAAAAATATTCCTTATTCGATTTGACTGAAGAAATTTCATTTCAAAAAATAACTGGGAAAATTGGAAACAAATTGCCTGTTCCAGAACCTGCAAGAATGTACAATTTTTTACTACGATAACATTTTTCCCTTTATGATATCGGAAAAAATAGTAGATTCTTGCAGTACGGGAACAAACCAAAAGTTATAGAGCTTTTGTCGAATTTGTTCTTGAGGGTACTCAATATAATCGCCCATAAGAAATATGTCACTCACACAAATATAGAACCTAGGGATAAGTAAATCGACTTTCGACTAATCGACTCTTTTGTATTTAAAAGTCGAAGTCGACTTTCCACTTTTCTTCATAATTATTATCCAAATTATCCAAAAATTACACGTTGCAAAATTTTATTTTCGCTATTGACAACAATTCCTGTAGATAATGGAATTTTCTGGCGATTTTTCATTAGTTGTTAAAAGTCGAAAATCGATATTTTAGTCAAAGGCAAAAATCGATAAGTCTAAAAATCGACTTTTTGGTCAGTGACAAAAATCGAAAAGTTTAAAAATCGAAATTTAGGCTCAACTACGTATCCCTAATAGAACGAAATAATAATCAGCTTTATTAAAATACCATTGGAATGCATCATGGCCTATAAATAAGGTCACCCAGGGAGACCAGCTGATAATCGATACCTCTCAAGTTTGCTGTCAAAATGCATTATTGTGAATTGACTTCCATTATGAAAACGTAAACAAAGTCGAAATTTTTGACATTCGACTTGAGAAAAAACAGCTGTTTTCCGATTTCGATTGCTATCTTGGTGACCTTATTAATAGATCTTGGAATGCATGATACGCTGTAAAAACCTGCCGGGTTTATGGACATAAAAGAGGCAGTAAAAACAAATCAATCGTTTATTTTAATACTTGTTTTTTTTTTTCAATTACACATTAGTTCTTTTATTACTTATTAGCCATGTTAAGAATGCAATTAAAAATGTAGTTGTAAAAATTATTGATAGGACAGGAATAAAAATATTGCAATAATACAAAGTATATGAAATAATACAAAGTATTGAAAAATACTGTATATGAAATAATACAAAGTATTGTTACTGGACTTTATGTTTAAGCTATAAACTGTTCTGAAGAACCAGTTATGAAAGAAATAATTAATTCAGAACTTTTATATGGGGGCTGAGTCGTGGTAAATTGTTGCCAGCAGAAAACGAAATACTAAACTATATAAACTCAGTCTGGATTTGAATTGTTCTGTGAATAAGTTATGTTTACCCGCCAAGAAGCCGTAATGTCAAATTACAACCACTCCGTATCGAAAATGCGCTTAGAACCTTAAAAAAACATATAAAAGGCCTGAAATATTACATGGAGGATATACAAAAAATCGACCAATTTTGATCATTTTTGGTTGGAGAAACTTTTGGGTACCGTGGCGCTATACCGAAACAAGCACCAATATTAATTTTTGGTTGGACGATCTGACATCCATTGAAACAACCAAAACATCACTATAAATTCGGTGTTGTCCACAGATATACCCCCAACCTAGAAAATATCGCTCATTTGCCGTAATATGAAATTACAACCATTTCGTTTGGAAAATAAACCTAGAACCTTACAAAATATTTATAAAGGGCCAGAAACATTATACGGAGCATATACCCATTTTTGGTAGTAAAAAACTTTTGAGTATTGTGATACCGAAACGAGCACCAGTATATATACATTTTTGGTAGGACGATCCTAACACCTAATGAAACAACCGAAACTTCATTATAAATTCAGTGTTGCCTACAGATATACCCCCAGCCGAGGATATATTGCTTATTTGCTGCAAGACCGGCATAAATCAAGAATCCTGATTTTTGAGTTAATGATTGCAGTATCACACTTCATGAATTTCCTCAGTTCCTTATATGGTGTCAGCTGATTAAAACCTTAAAATCCATTTTCTGAAAAATCTATTTTTTTTATTTATGTCCGTCTTGCATCAAATGGCATACGTCTATGATCTGCTCTAGTGCCAATATGATGATACCCACGTTGCTTGGAGGATTTCAGACATGTTTTCAAGAGATATTTTCCATGGGTGAAAAATTTCCCTATGAAAAATTCTAAATATCGAGTTCTTTATAGAAGAGAAACGTATTTTCATAAAAATGAAGAATTAACAAGAAAAACGTGATCGTGACCAAATCGATATGTACAGGAGTCAGAGTGAAGTCCGGAAATTTTACCAACGAGTAAAACACAAAACCGATGGCTGTGGTGCGGGCACATTCTCCTGCAGAGATGAAGATGAAAACCTGGTGACAGATACAGATAGCGTGTTGAGGATCTGGAAGGAGCATTTTGCAAAGCTTCTGGTATCAAATAGTGGCGGTGAAGAAGATACCCAGAACCAATAAGAGATGATGGTATAGAGTGTATACCACCTAGCCAAGATGAGGTCAGAGTAGCAATCAATCGGCTGAAGAACAATAAAGGAGCAGATACCGATGGGTTACCAGACGAACTATTCAAGACCGGTTTAGCCAGAGGAATGCATGTCCAATAATTGGAACCTCATCCTGCGCACAAAAAAGGAGACAAGACGATATTTGCCTACTATAGATGAATATGTATCCTTCCCATCGCATATGAAGTGCTATCCAGCGTACTGGGTAAACGACTGAAGCCAATGGTCAATGACATTTTTGGACCGGCTTCAGGCCTGGCAAATCCACAATTGACCACATTTTCACTCTGCGCCAAATCCTGGAAAATACCTACGAAAAACACATCGACACATTCCATCTATTTTTCGACTATAAAGCCGCATTCGGTAGCCCGATCCGTTCAGAAGTGTTTAAAGCCATGCATTCTAGCAAAATTAATAAGACTATGCAGGATAACTTTAACTGGCACAAGTCAGCAGTTAAAATCGGAAAGGACCTAGAACTTGAAAACTACAGCTTCGAGGTAGTGAACGATTTGATATACCTCGGCACTGCCATAAAAAAATACTAACTAGACAAGGTGACAGTTTGTCGTGCGATCTTTTTAACATCCTGCTGGAAAAGGTCACACGAGACGCAACTGTGAACTCGCCTACGTCGAGGACATCGACATGAGGGGTCGAACATTGCGAGCGGTAACAGCCACCTTTGAAAGAATTGAGAAGAAGTCTGTGAAAGTGGGAGTGATCTTAAATGGCGAGAAGTCCAAGCTGATGGCATCGACGAGCAAGACGTCCTGCAGACTCGTACCAACTGTGGAACTTGATAACGACAGCTTCGAGGTAGTCAAAGATTTTATATACACCGGTACTGCCATAAATAAGGCGAATGACATCAGTTTTGAAATTCGGAGGAGAATAGTGATGGCCAACAGATGCTACTAAGACCAAGCTCACACTCACAAGACTCTGATATTAGACGTGCTGTTGTATGGAACGGAATCATGGGTACTTGTCCAAGCAGCTCTTGGATTGTTTGAGAAAAAACTACAGCTTCGAGGTAATCAAAGATTTTATATGCCATAAATAAAGCGAATGACATCAGTTTTGAAATTCGGAGAAGGATAGTGATGGCCAACAGATGCTACTATGATCTGAGCAAACAACTCAAAAGCAAGGCCACCTCCCGCCAGACCAAACTCACACTCTACAAGACGCTGATACTATCCGTGCTGTTATATGGATCTGAATCATGGGTACTTGTCCAAGCAGATCAAGCAGCTCTTGGAGTGTTTGAGACGGTGAATATAGTCGTCAAATATACCATGAGTTGTATCATCTATTCTCGTCCATCGACATAGTCAGACGTATCTAGCTGCAGCGACTACATTGGCTAGGTCATGTTGTGAGAATGGATGAGGATTCCCTTTCTCAAAAGGCATATAAAAGAGAACCAGCTGATGGTTGACGCAGAAGGGGAAGGCCACGAATCCGATGGAAAGATCAAGTAGAGGACAACATCTCGTAACATGGTCTTTCAAAATGAATGAGCTGCGCACAAGACCGACGCGCTTGGAATCTTTTCTTTAAGCTCGGCTTATGGAACAACCGTTCTGTCACAAACCAGCTAAGTAATTAACCTGAATAGTGCTGTAATTATTTTTTCGAATTTTATCAGGGTAATCGACAGGATCAATTTTTGGACTGTGACCATATGTTCACACTCGCACTGCTCGGATACAGGTTTTTTAGACGATTTTTTGATCTCTTATGAATGTGATCATATGGTCACGCTAGCACAGCTCGGGTTAAGTAAGTATACATAAATTCTGAAGATTGTGTCAATTGATTTACGGCTTCTGGTACCTCCTTCACAGTAGAACACATTTTAAACGGAAACGAATCATGTAAATTTGTAATATTTTTCAAAAGTCCTGATTTAGATTAGGCACAAAAATTTCTAAAAAAAAAATTATTTAAAAAAAAATTTTATTAACTTGTAAAAAAATATCATAGTTCACGACACACCATCTCTGACGCAGGATTCAGGATTCAAAAACAAACATCTGTTTAATTTCACATGTTTAGTAATTTAAAATAAAAAAACACGCACACACATTTTCAAACACAGCAAAATCGTACACACGAAAATATATTGAAAATTTGCGAATTTGATTCACAATTTTTTTTCACTTCGTGTTGTTTTTTCAAAACTATCAATTTCCCCAATTACCTGTTGCCTGTTCTTTCAGCCATGTTTCGATTTTATATCACGTACGCGATTTATAGGAACAAAATTTAAATTCTATTTTTTTTCGAACCGTTAACTACCGTTTCTCAATACGAACTGAATGAAAATTAACTGAATTCGAAATTTTTCTATGTTTTTTTTTCAGTTCATTTTCAGTTCTTCCAAATGGCAATAAAAAAACAACAACAACAGCAGCAACATGTGTTTGTGGTTCTTGCCAATGTGAGGGTGAGAGGGGGCGGTAGCGAGGTAGTGAGGCGCGGCTATTAGGGATAGAGATAGTTAGGTGCGTCGTAATACTCAGCTGTGGTGGTTTGGGCGATCAAAAGCTTTTTTTTGTATTTCAATTCTAATACAAACAAAAATGATTTTCCTTTTCTTTTGTTTTTGTTGCGTTTTTGTATTTGCATTCAGTTTTTGTTTTGTTTTTACTTTCATTTACTAATGATCCCCAAACCCAGTTCTGTGTGTCATTGCCTAACTGATAACGTTGGCGCGATTTGCTGCTCACGATTTGTTCGTCTCGTAGTCGTCTATCACTCGTGAAATATTTTACGCTCTCACACACATTTTTTTTGTTGGGCGACTAGCTGCCGGTCAGTGAAACAACAATAACAACAATCAAATGTGATTCGGAAAATTATGTTGTTGCCGATCAATAGCTTTTCTTATCTCGCCAGAGATCTTTGGACTAATTATTCTCTCATTTGGTTTTAGTTGTTGTTTTTGTAATTAAAAAATAAACATTGAGAGCCAGTTTTCATGTTTTTTTAATAACAACAATAATTAGAATGTGTGTTTTTGTTGAGATTCGATATAGGAATATTAGACCGGTACATAGTTTTAGAATCTGTAACAAGCTGTGGATCGGTCAGACATGTCGGCATGTATGTATATGTGTCAGATGTTTTCCTTCATTGCCGATTTTGGCTATGACTTGTTTTTGTTTAGGGAAGCTTCATTGGATATGGGTCGCCAATTAGAGGTTAACCACCACAATTAAATAGGTAATTATGTTCGGATGGGGGTAAACTTTTATATTATTACTTACTTAACTGGATTTGGATTCTAAGCGCATCGGTCATCTCCTCCAATTTGAAAGACCATGTTCCGAGATGTTGTCTTCCACTTGATCTTTCCATCGGATTTCTGGCCTTCCCCTTCTGCGTGAACCATTACTTGGCTCGCTTTTATATGCCTTTTGAATGGGGGAATCCTCCAAACATGACCTGCCAAGCTCGAGATGTCCGAGAAATGATGGTATTACTCATAGTTCATTCGACGACGATATTCACCGCCCCGTAGCTCTTCCGGACAATGTTTCTTTCAATCACACCAAGAGCTGCCTCATCTGCTTGCTTGCGCAAGTTCCCATGCTTCAGATCCATTTTTCTTTTATATTCCCTCAGACAATGGTGAGGCTTTCAAAGTAATGCAAATATGGTACGAACTTTTTTATGGAACATGTTTTCTTTGCAAAATACCAAATAACAGCAACTTCGGCTGAAAAAAAGCCCCCCTAGGACTGTCAAAATGCCAAAAAATGGGTCAGAACCTTTATATGGGAGCTATGTCGAACCATTAAACTATATTGGAAATATTCTTCTAACACATGTTTTATCCTCTTGAATCCCAAAATGCCTACTTATAACCATATCGCGTAGAAAATTAGGCCTAGAAATATCAAAATACTGAACATTGGGTAGGTTCCCTTATGGGGACACGGGAATGCCAAATTACAGTCACATTGTAGGAAAATGCAAATGAAAACCCAGTGAGCGGAGCAGTGTAGTCGGACGGGGCCGACCATACGATACCCTACACAACTACCACGGAACTCTAACTTTCTTCGGATGTTTATTCCGAGTCTGCCCAGATTCTCTTCACCGTGATTGTGTTGTGATATTCGGATTATTATTGGCATCGACTCGAAAAAACACAAAAAAATTAGGTATTCGGTCCACTTCATCCCATAATTATAATCTGATCATCACCGAAAGTTATAGAAATATTGTCCTTGACCATAACTGGATCCTCATGGAAATTTTCAAAGCGATCAGCGCTATATTTCCGCCCTCTAGTTTGCTAATGGGTTACTGAATAATATCTGAGTAGGTAAGCACCTGTAAATACTTAAGTGAACTCCCACATCCGAGTACATACGACAATATAATTGGTATCAATTTGAAGGTCAACCAATCCTCTTGTATATACTATTAACTTCTCGGGACTATGTCCTTCAGGAGTAAATATATACGCCACAGAATGCAAATTTTGTAATTTTTCACACAAAAGTCAGGGTCTATTTGACCCGCTAAATATTGACCGATCTTTATCAAACCAGAGATGCTTATTCTTTGGCCTGATCCCCTTCTCCATGTAAAATTTCACGATGTTCGGACCATAATTGCGGCCTCTAGAGAAACCAGAAAAATTTACAAAAATTATGTATTTGGTCCATTTCATCCCCTAAATATTAACCGATCTCTACCAAAAACAATAGGGGTCTTCATTGGGCAGAACCCATCCTACGTGCACACATGTCTAGATCGACTCAGCTAGTTGAGATATGACGATCGGTATACTTAAAGGTGGGTCTAGGACCAATATTTCGATGCGTTACAGGACCAATATTTCGACGCGTTCATACGAATAGGTCATGTTGTGAGAATGGATGAGGAGGCCCCAGCTCATAAAGCATATAAAAGCGAGCCTACTGATGATGGCTCACGCAGAAGGGGAAGGCCACGAATTAGATGGAAATGTCAAGTGGAAGAGAACATTTCGAAACATGGTCGTTCAAATTGGAAGAGTATCAATCGGACAAACATTAGATGTTCGATGCATCATTTTCCTAAAATCGGACGAATATATATATGGGAGGTATAACTAAATCTGAAGCGATTTTTACGAAACTTAACACACATCATTCTAGACTCAAGTCAGTACACTATGCCCAATTTCGTGCAAATCGTAGAATATATAGGGACTTTCGTGCACCATTTACCTTAAATCGAACGATAATATATATGGGAGGTATAACTATGCCAAATTTCGTGCAAATCGTAGAAAATATATATGGGAGATATATGTAAATCTGAACCGATTTTCACTGAACTTAGCACACATTATTATAGACTCAATTAAGTACGCTATGCCGAATTTTGTGCAAATCGAAAGATATATAGGGACTTTGGTGCACGATTTACATTAAATCGGACGAAAATATATATGAGAGGTATATCTAAATCTCAACCGATTTTCACAATATGATGTGTGCTAACATCATTCTAGACTCAATTCAGTATGCTATGCCAAATTTCGTGCAATTCGAAAGATATGTAGGGACTCTGGAGCCCCATTTACCTTGAATCGGACGAAAATATATATGAGAGCTATATCTAAATCTGAAGCGATTTTCACGAAACTTAGCACACATCATTCTAGACTCAATTCAGTACGCTATGCCAAATTTCGTGCAAATCGTAGAATATATAGGGACTTTCGTGCACCATTTACGTTAAATAACTAAATCTGAACCGATTTTCACGAAATTTAACACACGTCAGTCAAGACTCATTTCAGTACGCTATGCCAAATTTCGTGCAAATCGAAAGATATGCAGGGACTTTGATGCTCAATTTACATAAAATCGGACGAAAATATATATGGGAGCTATAACTAAATCTAAACCGATTTTCACGAAACTTAGCACACATCATTATAGACTCATTTCAGTACGCTATGCCAAATTTCGTGCCAAAGTGGGTCTGGCAGTAAATGGCGACAAGACCAGGCTGATGGTATCAACGCGCAAGACGTAGGTAGTCAAAGATTTTATATAACTCGGTGCCGCCATAAAAACGTATGACGAATGACATCAGTTTTGAAATTCGGAGGAGAATAGTGTTGGTCAACTGATGATCTAAGCAAGAAGTATAGAAACAATGCCACGTCTCGCCAGACCAAACTCTACAAGACGCTGATACTACTCGTGCTGTTATATAGATCTGAAGCATGGATACTAGCGCAAGTGAATGAGGCAGCTCTTGGAGTGTTTGAGAGAAAAACATTCTCCGAAAGATCTATGGGCCGATTTGCGTTGACGGTGCATATCGCCGTCGAATGAACCATGATCTGTGCCATCTATTCTCGGACATCGACATAGTCAGAAGGCCACGAATTCGATGGAGAGATCAAGTGGAGGACAACATTTCCGATCATGGTCTCTTAAATTGGCAAAACGGCGCAAAAGACCGACGCGCCTGAAAATTTTTTTATGCTCGGCTTATGGAACAGATGTTCCTTCACAAGCCGTATTTTGGGATTATAAAGGTTTTAGCAACATATGATCACTAATGTGGATGTAATTTCGACACACGTTCAGGTTTTTGGAAAGCTCTCATATGCACGTTCCATCCGTCCATCTGTTGATATTAAATTGTAGACAAAGTTCAGGTCGTATTTATCATCCGATTTGGATGAAATTTGGTGCAGCTCATTTATGTGGTCCAAGGACAAACCCTATTTAAATTGGGAAAAATAGGTTCAGATTTAGATAAAGCTACCATATATGTTTTCGACCGATTTTATGTAAATGGTGCACGAAAGTCCCTATATATTCTACGATTTGCAGGAAATTTGGCATAGCGTACTGAATTGAGTCTAGAATAATGTGTGGTAAGTTTCGTGAAAATCGGTTCAGATTTAGTTATACCTCCCATATATATTTTCGTCAGATTTAATGTAAATGGTGCACCTAAGTCCCTAAATATTTTTCGATTTGCACGAAATTTGACATAGCGTATTGAAATAAGCCTTGAATGATGTGTGCTAATTATCGCGAAAATCAGTTAAGATTTAGATACTGCTCTCATATATATTTTCGTCCGATTTAAGGTAAATGGTGCATCAAAGTCCCTAAATATCTTTCGATATGCACGAAATTTGGCATAACGTACTGAATTGAGTCTATAGTAATGTGTCCTTAGTTTCGATTAAATCGGTTCAGATTTAGCTATAGCTTCCATGTTTTCTGCCCATTTTATGTAACGTCGGCCATAAATATCTGTTCAACCTTATGCATATATCAATCGGACAATTAAAATTATAGTTCTAGACATGTAGTCACCGGGTTTATGTATCAATGATGAATCAGCAAAAGTAGATAGCTTGTCTGCACCCCAAAGTGGTTGAACCAGACATATGGAAAATTTTTTATTTATTTGACAAAAAAAAAATGGTACTTTGAACATTTCCACTATATTCATGTTTTCTGTTCATGATCTCATTTAAAAAAAAAAAAAACTATATTTTTTTTTTTCGTTTAACCATTAGATTTTCAAGTTCACGAACACACCATCCAACATGGGGGAACAAGTGAATCCATTGGTTTGGTCTCGAACAGCAACAGGTGGCTGATAAGAAGCTCATCCATTTTCTTTGGCCACAAACAACATCTTTTTTATCTAATCGGAAAAAAGCTTTTGGTTTTTTTGCACAGCCAACAACTTGAACTTGGAAATGATAATCCAAATTTGTAGTTGTTATTGTTGTATTTTTTTTTTTGTTTTTATTTGTTGTACAAATTATATTATTATTGTTTTTTATTACTTAAAGTGCTGGTTAATAAAACAATGTTTTATGAACTTTGAATGGGTGATGTTGGTGTTGGTGTTGTTGTTGCTTTTGATATTGTTATTATTATTTTAAAATTGCATAAGCTTTAATGGGTGTTTGTTGGGGTTTGGATTTCAGATTATTTGGGGGCAGAACGGACATTTCAGGGTGTTCAGTGGTCGTTGATACATTTTTTTTTTTTGTTTGGGAAATGTTTTTTATAAAAATTAAAATTAAAAACCAGATGTTATTTACAAATTAAACCAGATGTTATTTTCAAACGAGATCCTACAATGTGTGGATTTAAAAAAAAAAAAAAAAACTTTTTTGAGACCATAGAAATGGTTTTTTAATATAAAAAAAATTAAAAAAACTAAAAATAAAATAAAACCAGTGAGCGGAGCAGTATAGTCGGACGGGCCGACCATATGATACCCTACACAACTTCCACGAGAAACTAACTTTCTGTGGATTTATATTCTGAGCTTGGGCAATATTTCGCGATATTTGTACCATCTGATCCAATTAGAGGCCGACAATTATTACTAAGGTTCAGTACAGCCCTTCTAATTACTTGTCCAGATTCCCATAGCCTATTATCTTAAGTCGTCCACTTCATCATAATAATAATAATTATCTGATCGTCACCGAAAATTATAGGCGTTCTCCTTGACCATAACTGGAACTTCATGGAGCACTTTAAAGCGATCAGCGCTATATTTACGCCCTCTAGTGTGGTAAAGGGTTACTAAATAATATCTGAATACATAAGCACCTGTAAATGTTTAAGTGTAACTCCCACATCTGAGTACATAGGACCATATAATTGGTATCAATTTAAAGGCCAACCACTGCCCTTGGATATACCAACAACTTTTCGGGTCTATGTCCTTCAGGTGTGAATCTATACGCTATAGAATAGAAATTATGTAATTTTTAACACAAAAGTCAGGGTCTATTATGACCCGCTAAATATTGACCGATCCGATCCCAACCACTGCCCTTGGATATACCAACATCTTTTCGGGTCTATGTCCTTCAGGTGTGAATCTATACGCTATAGAATACAAATTATGTAATATTTAACACAAAAGTCAGGGTCCATTATGACCCGCTAAATATTGACCGATCCTTATCAAAACAGGCATGCTTATTCTTTGGCCCGATTCCCTTCTCTATGTAAAAATTCACGATGTTTGGGTCATAATTGCGGCCTCTAGAGCGACCAGAAAAAACGATAAAAATTACGTATTTGGTCCATTTCATTCCCTTGATATTAACCGATATTTACCAAAAACAATAGGGGTCTTCATTGGGTAGAACCTATCCTAAATGCAAAATTTCGTGAAGATTGGTCCATAACTATGGCCTGTATAGTTTTTACAAAATATAATGGACAGACGGACGGACGGACCAATACTTCGCGGCGTTACAAACTCTTGGGGCTGCACAAAACTATATTACCCTGACAACATAGTTCTGTAGGGTATAAATAAACTAAAACAAATTTTTATCGTAATGAGAATCACAAAAATTAAATTGCTACCAAACTCTACAAAATACCGATCTTTGGGATATAGCGTTACATGCGCGCTACCCTTAAAAGTGGAACAATTTCGATAATTGGAAGATTTGATGCTCAATGAGAAGCAAAATTGCTTTTTTGAACCCTTTCATAGAAATGTTCTGCATAGATGTATGGCAGCCTTCAAATACCCGCAATACCAAATTACAGTGTCTCTGGTGGCAGTTAAAATCGTCAAAAACGGCAATGGAGGGGTATTTTTATACCCTTTACCATACTGTCGTACAGGGTATTATGTCTTTGGGTATATGTTTGTAACAAGCAAAAGGAAAAGAGATAGGCCCATGGTTCCATTTGACAATATGCGTAGAATCACTTTCTGAGTAGATTTATGCACGGCCGTCCGTCTCTTCGTCTGTAGATGTTAAAATGTAAATAAAGTACAGGTCGCATTTATGATCCGATTTGGATGAAATATGGCTCAAGTCACTTATTTGGCGCAAGGACGAACCTCATTGAAATGGGGAAACATCGATCCAGATTTAGATATAGCTCCCATTTCCATCCGATTTAATGTAAATGGTGCACCAAAGTCCCTATATATCTATCGATTTGCACGAAATTTGGCATAGGGTACTGAATTGGGTCCAGAATGATGTGTGCTAAATTTCGTGAAAATCGGTTTAGATATAGATATAGCTCCCATATATCTTTTCGACCGATTTTATGTAAATGGTGCACCAAAGTCCCTATATATATCTTCGAATTGCTCGAAAATTTGCATAGTGTACTGAATTAGGTCTAGAATGATGTGTGTTAAGTTTCGAGAAAATCGGTTCAAATTTATATATATATATATATCTCATATATATTTTCGTCCGATTTTATGTAAATGGTGCACCAAGCGTACTTAATTGAGTCTAGAATGATGTGTGTCAAGTTTCGAGAAAATCGGTTCAGATATAGCTCCCATATATATTTTCGTCCGGTTTAAGGTAAATGGGACATCAAAGCCCCTATATATCTGTCGATTTGCACGAAATTCGGCATAGGGTACTGAAGTGGGTCCAGAATGATGTGTGCTAAGTTTCGTGAAAATCGGTTCAGATTTAGATATAGCTCCGATATATATTTTCGTCCGATTTAAGGTAAAGTCCCTATTTATCTTTCGATTTGCACGAAATTCGGCATAGAGTACTGATTTACGCCCAATGTGGTGAAGGGTATCATACAGTCGGCCCAGTCCGACTTTACTACTTTTCTAACTGGTTAAAACGGGGGTCTATGTCGTTTATTTTTTATTTATTTTTTTTTGTCCTTCGTTACCTCATCTGGCTGCGATAGATTCGGTTATTAAGAATATCTTCAGCTCTATTAAGGCTTCCTTCAGCTAGTCCAAATACATATAAAATTACTCGACTCACCTATGAAGGAAAAACTCCCTTCAAGCCGGATTTGGAAGACTCCCTGGCTTCAGTTCGTCTACAGAAGAACTTTCACTTCAATTTGTCTATAGAAGACCCCAGGCTTCAGCTCGGTCCTGTGATCATGTCAGTTAGGTAACATTTTTGTATTTATGACTCAGGCCCTATTAAAGCTATTAAAAATATAGCTAGTCAGCATTAGTACCTGTCGATTTTCCTGGGTATAAAAAAATCGAACAGGGAATTTATATGTCATTCGAAATCTACAAATATCATATCATAAGAGTGATTCATACTTGTTTCTGTAAATTCGAATGACATTTTGAAATGAACACGCAGCATTTTTTTTTCAAAAATTATGATTCTTAATCTAAATTTGCAACGAAATATTTTTAGAATCAAATAAATTGAAAAAAAAAAATTCTGTTAACAGTTGTTATGCAGTTTAGGAAAAAACCTTATCACCAAATAAATGAAACTCTGAAGTGGTCTGACCATGAGCATACATAGGTTCTGATAGAAGTCCAATAACTTTGGACTCCCAAGGAACATAGCTAATCGCTTGCGATAATCGAATGTGAAATAAATTTAGGGGGAATTTGTGAAATGCTATTTTATAAAATAATATAACAGATGAACCGATGTAGTGGATCTGACATAGACACTATAAAGAAAGAATTTTTCATAAACCAACTGATGTCAGGGTATATTCTAGAGACAAGCTGAAGACTGGTAGTCTTTCAAAGACGAACTGAAGACTTTGACATAGGTGAAGTCAAGGAGTCGTCTATAGCCGAGCTGAAATCGGGTCGTCTTCTAAAGAGAAGCTGAAATCAGGGAATCTACTATAGACGAGCCAGGGGGTCTGTCATAGACGAGCCGGTGTCAGGTAGTCTTTTATAGACGCCTTTATTCAGGGATTTTTTTTGGCCGAGCTGAAGTCAGGGAGTCTTTTATAGAGGAGCTGAAGTCAGGGAGTTTTTCATAGGCAAGCTGATGTTAGGGGGTCTCCCATATGCGAGGGGTCTATGAAGCCAGGAAGTTTGTCATAGGCTAGCCGGTATCAGGTAGTCTTTTATAGACGACCCAAAGTCAAGGGATTTTATACGGCCGAGCTGAGTCTTCCTTTAGACAAGCTGAATTTACGGAGTCTCCCCATAGACGAGTTGCAGTCTTTCATAGAAAAGCTAATGTCTGGGCATCTTCTATAGACTAGCTGATGTAAGGCTGGTTTAACTTTGAGCAATGAAGGCAGGAACATTTCTATAGACACTTATGAAGACACAGGTGAAAGCCAAGGAGAAGTCTAGGAGTCTTTTATATACGAACTGAATTCTGGGCGTCTTTTGTAGAGGACCTGAAGTCTTTCATTGATAAACTGAAGTCAGGTAGACTTACCTCAGAGAGATAGGAGTCGTCTAAAGACGAACTGAAGTCAGGACGTCTTCTGTAGAGTAGCTAAAGTCGGGGCGTCTTTTATAGACAAGCTGAAATCACAGAGTATTCTATAGACGAGCTGAAATCAGGAGTCTGTCATAGACAATCCGGTGTCAGGTAGTCTTTTATATACGAACGAAAGACATGGTGTCTTTTATAGACGAGCCAAACTCAGGGAATTTTATACGGACAAACTGAAGTCAGGGAGTATTCTATAAACGGGCTGAAGTGAGGGACTTTTTCATAGACATGGCTGAAGTTAGGGAGTCTCCTATAGACGAGCTGAAGCCTTTCATAGACAAGTGAAGTCTAGTATCTTTTATAAACGAATTGAAGTCAGGGCGTATTTTATAGAGGAGCTGAAGTTACGGAGCTGAACTGAAGTCAGGGAGTCTTCTATAAATCAGTCCAAGTCAAGGATTCTATGTAATGTCATTTTACGGTCCGATTCGCTGAAGTCGCAGAGTCTTTTATACTCGACCTGATGTCAGGCAGTCTTCTACAGGCGACAGGGAGTTTTTCATAGATGTGCTGATGTCAGGGTGACTTTCTCAGACGTGGGAAAATCACTGGCCATGGATTTTTTAAAGAATATTTTTGTGAGACCCTTACCCAAGGCGTGGATTTTTTAAAGAATATTTTTGTGAGACCCTTACCCAAGGCGTGGATTTTTTAAAGAATATTTTTGTGAGACCCTTACCCAAGGATTTGTTAAAGAATATATTATTAAGTCCCCTTCGAAATTCTGTGCAATTGTAAAATCGATGTTCGGCACGCACATTGGGTTGTTATGCATAGTTACAAATTCAAACAAACTAATCTAAGACAATGACTTGCAAAATAAAAAATTTAAAACAATAATTGCCGGTATTAGACGTCATAAGGCTACATTCATACCCACACATACATACATTTATATGTAAATACATACATGTGTTCACAAAGTACATAAAATTGGACATACAAACAAATACCGTTTTAATAGAAATAATAACATGTGTCAGCACAACATGACTGTCTGGTATGACCTGTCCCACCCCCTGCCACCCACTTCGTAATAAGAGACGACCATCTCTTTAATCGCTTTCAATACAGAAGAACCGACATCAAAACAATTTATTTCAAACACAACAAAAATTGCACACATTTCATAAATTTTTAAAAAATCGTTTAGAATATTCTCCATGTGGACATACGGGGTGGAGGAACAAGAAGAAGAATACGGTATTTGATGGAGGGGGAGAGATGGGTTTTTATTTAAACCTGTAGTGTGGAAAAAAACGATACAATTGCACTATCCGTTGGCAAACACTGGCCAAATGCCTCGATGAGCAATGGCTGGGCCGTCACCGTGGCCATAAAGTCTTCCAGGGAAACCTGAGAGAGGAGAAGGGAGAGAGAGGGGAGAAGAGAATTTTCAATAAAACACTTTAAGTAATAGTAATTTTTATTCTGACCTCCTACTCACCTTACCATCCTTATCCACATCGAATTTTTTCAATACAATCTCCACTAAATCCTTTACCCCCTCATCAGGATCCTCATCCTGTGGTTGTTTTATCAGGCAATTCCTTAACAGCGTGAACATTTCATCCTTGGTTATATAACCATCACCATTTAAGTCGTAGACACGAAAGCAGAATGCCGCCCTCTCCGCCGGATTACCGCGCAAAAATGTCGACAGGCCAATTAACCAACCTTCCAGGCGTATCGGTAAGCCTTCGTGTGACTTATCCCAGCTGCAAAAAATCCGTTCCATTAGAATTTCTTCGGTGACAATGTCGAAGGTACTGTGCAGCAGTTCACGGAATACGATGCGGTCAATGCCCTATTCGGAGGGAAGGAATAAAAATGAACATTAATAGAATAAAAACGTTACTCAAGGAGGACAATGATTTCATACTTTACCTCTTGGGTCTGCGGCTTTGCAATCGCTGCTCCTGATGGTCCGGATGACAAGGATTTGGCGGCATACTGATTATTGGATACCAATTTTCGATAAATGCGATGCAGGGATTCAATTTCGTCTCTAAGGAAAAAGGGGAAGAGAGAGATTTTTTTTAAATAGTTTTGTGAGACCTTGAAGTCAGGGTGCCAAGGCCTGAAGTCAGAGTCTTGTCTATAGCCGATCTGAAGTCAGGGAGTGTTCTATGGAAGAGCTGAAGAAGGGGAGTCTTCTATACACCAACTGAAGTCAGGGAGTTTTCTATAGAAGAGTTGAATTCAGGTTGTCTTTTAAGGACTAGCTGAAGCCCTGGAATCTTCTATAGAGGAACTGAAGTCTGGGAGATGAACTTAAGTCAGGGAGACTTTTATAGAAGACTGAAGTCAGGGTGTCTTCAATAGCCAACCTCAGTTAAGAACGATTTGAAGTCTGGATCTCTTCTGTAGACGAGTTGAAGTCAGGGTGTCTGTTATAGATGAGCTGCAGTCAGGGGGTCTTCTAAGGACTAGCTGAAATCAGGGTGTCTTCTTAAGACGAGTTGAAGTCAGGATGACTTCTATAGTCAAACTGAAGTCAGGAAGCCTTCCATAGACGAACTAATGTCAGGATGTCTGTTATAGACGAGCTGCAGTCAGGGTGTCTTCTAAGGACTGGCTGAAGTTAGGGAAGGATCATTCCTAAAGCTGAAGTCAGGATCATTCCTAAAGACGAGCTGCAGTCAGGGTGTCTTCTAAGGATTGGCTGAAGTTATGGTGTCTTCTATAGACGAACATATGAACTAAAGTCATGGTGTCTTCTAAAATAGAGTTGAAGTCTTCTATAGACCAACCGAAGTCAGGGTGTCATCTATAGACGAACTGAGGTCAGGGTGTCTTTTAAAGACGTGATGAAGTCAGGGTGTCTTCTAAGGGCTGGCTGAAGTTAGGGAGTCTTCTATAGACGAACTGAAGTCCGGGTGTCTTCTGAAGACGATTTGAAGTCAGGATCACTTCTAAAGACGAGCTGCAGTCAGGGTATATTCTAAGGACTGAAGTCAGGGTGTATTTTAAAGACAATTTGAAGTCAGGGTGTCTTTTAAGGACAGGCTGAAGTCAGGGAGTCTTCTATAGACAAACTGAAGTCCGGGTATCTTCTAAAGACGATTTGAAGTCAGGATCACTCCCAAAGACGAGCTGCAGTCAGTGTGTCTTCTAAGGACTGGCTGATGTCAGGGAGTCTTCTATAGACGAACTGAAGTCAAGGTGTCTTCTTAAGACTAGTTGAAGCCAGGATCACACCTATAGACGAGCTGAAGTCAGGGTGTCTTCAATAGCCAAACTAAGGTCAGGGTGCCTTTTAGAGACGAGCTACAGTCAGGGTGTCTTCTATAGACGAACTGAAGTCAAGGTGTCTTCTTAAGACGAGTTGAAGTCAGGATCACTTCCGTAGACGAGCTAAAGTCAGGGGGTCTTCAATTGCCAGACTCAAGTCAGGAAGTCTTCTACAGGCGAACTTAGGTCAAGGAGTCTACTACAGATGAACTGAAGTCAGGGTTGTCTTCTAAAAACGAGTTGAAGTCAGGATCACTTCTATAGACGAACTGAAGTCAGGGTGTCATTTATAGACGAGTTGAAGTCCTGAAGTCAGAGTGTATTCTGTAGTAAAGCTGAAGTCAGGGAGACTTCAATAGACGAACTACAGTCAGGCTGTCTTCTATAGACAGTCTGAAGTCAATGAGCCATCTATAATCGTTCTGATGCCCCATTGTCTGCAGTAGATGACCTGAAGTCAGTGATTTTTCTATAGACGAGCTGAAGCCAGGGTTTCTTCTATAAATGACCTGAATTCTTCGATTTACAATATTTTTGTGATTTTAAGGAAAATTTTTGTGAGACCCTTCCGAACTTCAAAGTGTGGATTTTTAAGAAACATTTTTGTGATACCATTCCGATTCACAAGGCGTGGATTTTTAAAGAATATTTTTGAGAGAACCCTTCTCAACTACAAGGCGTGGATTTTTAAAGAATATTTTTGTGAGAACCCTTCCCAACTACAAGGCGTGGATTTTTAAAGAATATTTTTGTGAGAACCCTTCCCAAATACAAGGCGTGGATTTTTAAAGAATATTTTTGTGAGAACCCTTCCCAAATACAAGCCGTGGATTTTTAAAGAATATTTTTGTGAGAACCCTTCCCAAATACAAGGCGTGGATTTTTAAAGAATATTTTTGTGAGAACCCTTCCCAAATACAAGGCGTGGATTTTTAAAGAATATTTTTGTGAGAACCCTTCCCAACTACAAGGCGTGGATTTTTAAAGAATATTTTTGTGAGAACCCTTCCCAACTACAAGGCGTGGATTTTTTAAGAATATTTTTGTGAGAACCCTTCCCAACTACAAGGCGTGGATTTTTTAAGAATATTTTTGTGAGAACCCTTCCCAACTACAAGGCGTGGATTTTTAAAGAATATTTTTGTGAGAACCCTTCCCAACTACAAGGCGTGGATTTTTAAAGAATATGAGATTTTTTTTTAAAGAATATTTTTGTGAGAACCCTTCCCAACTACAAGGCGTGGATTTTTAAAGAATATTTTTGTGAGAACCCTTCCCAACTACAAGGCGTGGATTTTTAAAGAATATTTTTGTGAGAACCCTTCCCAACTACAAGGCGTGGATTTTTAAAGAATATTTTTGTGAGAACCCTTCCCAACAACAAGGCGTGGATTTTTTAAGAATATTTTTGTGAGAACCCTTCCCAACTACAAGGCGTGGATTTTTTAAGAATATTTTTGTGAGAACCCTTCCCAACTACAAGGCGTGGATTTTTTAAGAATATTTTTGTGAGAACCCTTCCCAACTACAAGGCGTGGATTTTTAAAGAATATTTTTGTGAGAACCCTTCCCAACTACAAGGCGTGGATTTTTAAAGAATATTTTTGTGAGAACCCTTCCCAACTACAAGGCGTGGATTTTTAAAGAATATTTTTGTGAGAACCCTTCCCAACTACAAGGCGTGGATTTTTAAAGAATATTTTTGTGAGAACCCTTCCCAACTACAAGGCGTGGATTTTTAAAGAATATTTCTCTTCTTCATCTCCCTCGTTCCCCATCTTCAGTGTCTCCGTTTTAATACCCTCCCCAAATACTCACTTTGAAAATCGCGTCTTCTTCCTTAACTGTTCCAACATTTTCGGATTCAATTTTCCACTCGACTCGTCCATTTTATTGCGTCTCACCCGTTGCTGTTGTCTGCTAATATCTGCCGATTGCTTCGAATTTTCCGAATGACGTTTACCGCTTGCCAAAAATGCTGAAACTGATTTCAGAATCGCCGAAGTATTTGCATTTTTCTTCAGGGTGTCATCATCGGGGGCAACACCTTCATTGACGGTGGTGGCGGCGTTGGTGTTGTTATTGACACCTTGGGGTGTGGGACTTTTGTTGACACCCGCTCTACTCTTGGTTGCTAATGGTGAACGAGAATTGGGATCACATATGTTAGGCGGAATAACAAGTAAATCAAAATCAGGGAATTAACACAGAAATGGAAATTGTATTGGAAAAAAATAAAATAAAACAATAACAACAACAATAAAAGCCACGTGAAACCGATATTGAAGCGAATGAAAAAGTAATCACAAACAATGTGCATGTCATGCAATGTTCGGTCGGTCTGTCTGACTGCTTGCGAATTGTGTTGTGTCTCGAAACTTTGTTGATTTGAGGTTATACTGAAATGCCTCTATAGCAACAGGAAACATATACTTTAGAGGGTGCGTGCATTCAAAATTTTGTTTTTTGAAAACTCATTGTCGCTTCGCATGTGAAGCACACCACTGAGGTTTGAAGGTAGTGAAGAGACAAATATTTTAATAATTTTACTAATTTTTTTTTAATAATTTCTATAAATAATCCCATAGAAAACATTTAATAGTCGTGATCTATAACTTGGGCCCACCAAATGTAAGGAACCATAGGGCGTATGTGCAGCAATGACATTACCCATACGCCTCATGGTACATATATGCGCTTTTACTTCTATCCGACTAAAGCATGTAAAAGCGCCAAAGTATCAAAAAGGCGTGGAATTTGTATACCCTTCACCACACGGTGGTACAGGGTATTATGTCTTTGTGCATATGTTTGTAACAAGCAAAAATAATCGAGATAGACTCATGGTCCCTTTTGAGAATATGCATAGAATCACTTTCTGAGTCGATTTATGCATGTCCGTCTGTCCATGTTAAATTGTAAACAAAGTACAGGTCGTATTTTTGATCCAAATTGTATGAAATTTCGATTTGCACGAATTTTGGCATAGCTTACTGAATTAAGTTTAGAATGATGTGTGCAAAGTTTCATGAAAATCGGTTCAGATTTAGATATAGCTCCCATATATAGTTTCGCCCGATTTTAGGTAATTAGTTCACTAAAGTCCCTTGAAATCTTTTGATTTGCACGAATTTTGGCATATCGCACTGAATTAAGTCTAAAATGATGTGTGCAAAATTCCGTGAAAATCGGTTCAGATTTAGATATAGCTCCCATATATAGTTTCGCCCGATTTTAGGTAAATAGTCCACTAACGTTTCTTGAAATCGTGTGTTAAGTTTCGTGAAAATCGGTTAAGATTTACATATAGCTCCCATATATATCTTCGTCTGATTTAAGGTAAATGGTGTACCAAAGTCCCTATATTTCTTTCGATTTGCACGAAATTTGTCATATCGTACTGAATTAAGTCTAGAATGGCGTGTGCTAAGTTTTGTGAAAATCGGTTCAGATTTAGGTATAGCTCCCATATATATTTTAGTCCGATTTAAGGTAATTGGTGCACCAAAGTATATGAAAATCATTCGATTTGCAGGAAATTTGTTATAGCGTATTGAATTAAGTCTAAAATGGCGTGTGCTGAGTTTTGTGAAAATCGGTTCAGATTTAGATCTAGCTCCCATACACATCTTCGTCCGATTTAAAAATCGGTTCAGATTTAGATATAGCTCCCATATATAGTTTTACCCGTTTTTAGGTAAATGGTGCACCAAAGTGTCTGAAAATCATCCGATTTGCACGAAATTTGTCACATCGTACTGAATTAAGTCGAGAATGATGTGTGCAAAGTTTCGTGAAAGTCGGTTCAGATTTAGATATAGCTCCCATATATATTTTTATCCGATTTTAGGTAATTTGTGGACCAAAGTCTCTGAGAAACATTCGATTTGTACGAAATTTGTCATATCGTTCTGAATTTAGTCTAGAATGATGTGTGCAAAGTTTTGTGAAAATCGGTTCAGATTTAGATATAGCTCCCAAAGATATTTTCGTCCGATTTAAGGTAAATGGTGTACCAAAGTCCCTATATATCTTTCGATTTGCACGAAATTTGGCATAGCGTACTGAATTGCGGCTATAATAATGTGGGCAAAGTTTCGTGAAAATCCGTTCAGGTTTAGAAATAGCTCCCATATATAGTTTCGCCCGATTTTAGGTAATTGATGCACCAAAGTCTCTTTTAAACAAATATTTTTCGGGGTATAAAAAACAGATTTTTTTCAAGGTATCACCAAGGTGTGGATTTTTTCATTTTTCTCTATTTCACAAAGCAAAAAGGACGGGTACAAACCGTACATTTTTAGGAACATATTTTAATACACTGCCGAACTACAAACCGTGGATTTTATTTGCATATTTTTGTGAAACCCTTCCCTGATACAAGGCATCGATTTTTTAAAAGTATTTTTTGAGCTCCTTCGGTGGAACATGTCGTCGATTTCTTAGATTCTCCTGGTCGTCTATGAAGATCCCTTGCTTTGGAGGTCAGATGAGTTGTTTACCAGGGAAGTAGAAAATATGCAACGTATCGTAAGTTAAATTGGGGTGGTACCTACTCGGCTCTTAGGTATCTTATACGACGAAGACACTCTTTTTCGCCTTGTCGCTCTCGGTGTACTCTAAGAGCTGTCTGTGAAAAAAATTGGCGCACCACATCTAATCTGTCATAGTTACGTCGCTAAATGTAACAGTCGTTCTATCACACTTCCTTCGATGATTAGGGAGTGACCGTAGCCCCCAATTTATTTGTTCTGACTCCAATGTCGCCAAACTTCAGGTGGTCTAGCTTAATCTAATCGGATTATTTTTGCATATTAATATCTTGATTTCAATGGTGATTTTTTTTCACTCTTGGACTGTCAGGTCTCAGCTCATCAAACTCATTTACACGTAGCGTCTCCTCTGCTCGGATGTTTGGTCTTACATCGAGTATTAGTCAATCAGGTATCTGGCTGTAGCACTGATAAGACATCATCAGTGCTGCAGCCGTCGAAAAATTCCTTTTAGCTATCCAAGGATCTGAGGTATTCGGCATTGTAAAAAATTCTTTAAAAAATCCACGCCTCTGTTGAACGATCCTTGAAAAAATTCTTCATGCACGCCTTCTGTAGGTCCTTGTAAACATTTCTTTAAAAAATTCACACCTTCTGTAGGTCCTTGTAAAAAATCTAAAAAATCCACGCCTTCTGTTGGGTGGTCCTTTTAAAAATTCTTTAAAAATCCACGTCTTCTGTAGGTCCTTGTAAAAAAATCTTAAAAAAATCCACGCCTTCTATAGGTCCTTGAAAAAAATTCTTTAAAAAAGTCCACGCTTCTTTTGGGTGGTCCTTGTAAAAAATTCTTTAAAAAATCCACGCCTTCTATAGGTCCTTGAAAAAAATTCTTTAAAAAAGTCCACGCTTCTGTTGGGTGGTGCTTGTAAAAAATTCTTTAAAAAATCCACGCCTGCTGTAGATCATTGTAAAAATTCTTTATAAAAAATTCTATAAATAGTCCCGACTTTAATTTTGTTCATGTCACATAAAAAACAATAACAAATTGATTATAATTTTTAATAAATAGCTAAACACAAAATTATTTAATCAATAAATAAAATTGTTGTCGAATCGAATTATTTACCCATGGTATTTATCGCGGCACTTGAACTCTTAAAACTGAAGACGATGGAGGAACCTTAACCGGCAAAAAGAACAACGAAAGCCAGGAAATGTAACCATGGCGGAATAGCGGAAGGAAAAACTTTCGTTTTTCTTATTTTTTGTTAATTTTTTTTTTGGCAAACAAAGGAGTTGAGTTAAGAAATAAAGTTGTGGAGCAACTTTCCTATCCTCTTTAAGGAATTAGTTTCCGCAATCAGTCATAATGTCATGTTTTTCTTTTAACTCTATCGTGCATATTTATAGTTTAATATTATGCAGATATTATTTTTTTATTTATTTTTAGACATGAGAAAGAGGATACAACCTATTCGACAAGAAAAAAACATGGACATGGAAATCAACTCTAACAGAAAGGATTCCAACATAATTACATGTCCTTGCAGGTTAGTATTTTATTAATATATGTCATGTCTTCAACTCCTCCATGCAATTATGATAATTGTGTTGTAATAGACTGAATAAAAAAGAAGGTTGCCCGTAGGTAAAATTAAATTTGTCAAAAATTATATCGTGCGGGCTTGCGGAAGGTTAAACATCAGCAACATGAATATTACCTAAGGCAACAGTAAACTTATTGACTAAACAGCGTAACATTTAAATGTTTCCTAAACAAAAGGATGGACACGCAATAGACATAGGTAAACATCAACTCATATTAGCTTGCACAGTGGGTTGAAAACTAAAAAAAATTCTTTTCTTTTTAATAAAAAAAATGGTATCACAACTTAACAGCCACCCCTATTATCGATCATGACCAAACTGCTACCCGGGGTGCGTATGATGTTTCTTAATAAAAAAAAACTTCAATACCCATATTTTGAAAAACTAAAAATTCAATACAAATAACATTGCTCCACTTCGAGACAGAGATTCCGTATACATTCACAATTTTTTTTAAAGTAGCAAGCAAATGTCAGGATAAGTGTATACGATGTATGTCATAGGCGGAGGGTATAAAAATATATCTGTCGGCAACACCGACGAATATAATAAATTTTATTCAAGGTTTACTGGTACTTAGTTAAAGAAGGTTTATTGCTACGTTATTAATGCGTGAATTTTTTAAAGAATATTTTTTCAAGAGCTAAGCAAGGCGTGAATTTTTTTAAGAAAAAAATTTCAAGAATTTACAAGTCGTGGAGTTTATAAAAATCACTAGTGTCGGGTTATTTGGGATACCATTTGTATTTTGTTTTTGAAAAATAGATAAGTAATTCGCTTAGTTACAAGAGACATTTGGGTATAAAAGGTTTTTTTTTTTATAAAGAAGCTATTAATAGTTTCAGGGGAGAATATCCCCCCAAAACAGTAAAGAAATTAGTAGTTCGGACTGGGCCGACTATATAATACCCTACACCACTTTGGGTATATTCTAGATAGTCCCCTTAAAGACGTCGCCTTTTCGAAAGAACATTGTATTGAAATTGAACGAAAAATATATAAGAACTTTGGTGCACCATATACCTTAAATCGGACGAGAATATATGGGAGCTATATCTAAATCTTAACCGATTTCCACAAAACTTAACACACATTATTCTTGACTCTATTCAGTACGCTATGCCAAATTTCGTGCAAATCGAAAGATATTTAGGGACTTTGACGCACCATTTACCTTAAATCGGACGAAAATATGTATGGGAGCTATGTCTAAATCTGAAACTATTTTTCAGGAAACTTAGCACACATCATTCTAGACTTAATTCAGTACGCTATGCCAAATTTTGTGCAAATCGAAAACTATTTAGGGACTTTGGTGCACCATTTACCTTAAATCGAACAAAAATATATATGGGAGCTATATCCAAAACTGAGCCGATTTTCATGAAACTTAGCATACATCATTCTAGACTTAATTCAATGGGCTATGCCAAATTTCGTGCAAATCGAAGGATATGTAGGGACTTTAGTGGACCATTTACATAAAATCGGCCTAAACTATATATGGGAGCTATATCTAAATCTCAACCGATTTTCGTGAAACTTAACACACATCATTCTAGTCTCAGCTCAGTACGCTATGCCAAATTTCGTGCATATCGAAAGATATATTGGGACTTTGGTTCACCGTTTACATAAAATCGGACGAAAATATATGTGGGAGCTATATCTAAATCTCAACCGATTTTTATGAAACTTCACGTACGTCATTCTAGGCCTAATTCAGTACGCTATGCCAAATTTCGTGTAAATCGAAAGATATTTAGAGCCTTTTTCGCACCATTTACCTCAAATAGATAAATAGATTTTTTTAGGAACAGCAGTCCCCTTTCCCCGCATTATGGTTAGCACTTGCATATGCCCGCAACTCCGTTAGCGAATCTAGGAAATATTTAAACATCTATTAAGATATTATTTTATTTTCACAGAGAACTGCATATGTCAGAAAAAACAATCCACACATTAATATCGACTATAAATAAAATTTGAGTAACATTTAGTACCAAATTTCATGATTCGAGCTCTAAAGGTTCACCCAAATCCAAATTTTACCAAATTTTCATTTAGCATACATTATTTCCATAAGTACAAATTTAGTACACAGTAGTACCAATTTCCAAAACATTCTACATACCCCAATCCTACCCCCTACACTGATCCTAAATCCAAGTTTCAGGATTCCAACTCGACCGGTTCACCCACAATTCAAATTGTGCCAAATTTAGTACACAGTAGTACGAATTTCTAAAACCTCATTCTTACCACAAACCTACACCCCCATAGAGATCCTAAATCCAAGTTTCAGGATTTCAACTCTGTCGGTTCACTCACAGTTCAAATTGTACCAAATTTAGTACACAGTAGTACGAATTTCCAAAATCTCCTTCTTACCCCAAACCAACACCTCCACAGTGATCCTAAATCCAAATTTCAGAATTCCAAGACTATCGGTTCACCCACAATTCAAATTGTACCAAATTTAGTACCATTTAGTACTCATAAGTATTAATTTGTTAAACTGAATCCTGACCTTAATCCTACACCCTACAATGATCCGGACTCCAAATGTCAATGTTTCCGCTCTATCGGTTCACCCAAATCCAAATTGTTCCAATTATAGGACGATTTAGTACTTTTCGCACTCATCAGTAAAAAATTTCCAAAACTACGTACACATTCTAATCCTACACTCCGGCGGTAATGTTATTTGCAAACAGATTCTCAACCTTATTTCGCATTCCAAATTTCAAGTTTTTAGCTCTTACCATTTACCTGCTACGAAATTTTACAAAATTTAGTACATTTTAGTACCTTGTACTATCCCACACCCCATCAATGTCCTTCATTTCAAATTTAAGAGATCTAGAGCTCTCCCGGTTCTCCAAATACAAATTGTACCATATTTAGTACTTTTTCGTGCCGTTCTAGTACGAATTTCAATAAACCAAGCAATATCTGTAGAGATGGGCAGTGGGTAAATTGGGTTAATATCCAATTGCGGGTATTTATTTGGATATTTACTATATTGAATCGGTAATACACCTTACACCCCATTTCCGGGTTTCTGTTATCAAATCGATTTAGAATGGATAGTTTTACGATACTTTAAAGACGTGGGTAAATATTTGGGTAAATACCCGAGTATTTACCCAAAAATTGGGTATAAACTCATTATCTGCCGAACCACTTGACATAGGCAGCCAAAATTTTGCTTACATGTTTTTAATGTCAAAGCAAATATTGAAATGCAAAATGGGGTCCCTGGGTCCCGTATCTCCCGATTTAAGGTATTTTTTGTCTATTAGACACATTTTACGATCAAAATGGCTGTGATTTGGCACAGAGTGTTCTCTTTGGGTACCAAATGCCCATGCAAAACCTTGCATGTACATTTGGTACACGTTTACTGGTAGCTCCCATACAAAGGTACCCCTATTTTGAGTATTTACCCAAAAATTGGGTATAAACTCATTAACTGCCGAACCACTTGACATAGGCGGCCAAAATTTGGCTCAGATGGTTTTATAATGGGTATTTACCCGGTAAATACCATATCTATCTATCTGACACCTTTGGACCAAGTGTGACCCTTAACCGAAATTTCAAAATAATTCACACTTGTCTTGCAATGAAGTGAATCTCAGATTAATGATTTAAAAATACGCACTTAACCCGAATAGTGCTGTAATTATTTTATTGGAATTTTGGAATGAAACTTTCAGCGTGTCTAGATTGTGGGTCACTGAATCCAAAAAATTGATTAGTTACTTTTTTTCTTATCAGAATAACTGACAGAATCAATTTCAACTCACAAATGACATCGATGTCAGTGGTATATTTATCAGTAGTTCACACCAGCTGATTTATTGATCGTCTTATAAGTGTGACCATGTGGTCACGGTAGCTCGGGTTAAAATTGAAAAAAAAACCAGTAAGGAAAGTAGTAAAGTCGGGCTGGGCCGACTATATGATACCCTTCACCACTTTGGGTATATTCTACATATGTATCCAGCTTAGCAACATCATTTTAGACTTAATTCAGTACTTCAGTAGTGTTGGCGGTTTTTTTGGGATACCATTTGTATTTTATTTTTATAAAAAAGAACTATTTATTAGTGAGGAATGTATGGCATTGATTGCCGAGGGGTAAGGCAGGGAAGACTATAGTTTCGGATCACGCCACAGATCCTCATAAGTTCCCTTAGTTTTCTGTTGGGATATTCTCCCCAGAAGCTATTGCTTCTATACAAAAAACCTTTCAAACCCAAATGTCTCTTGTAACAACGCGAAGTACTTAGCTGACCAACGTACCCTATACCAAAATTCGTGCAAATCGAAAGATATATAGGGACTTTGGTGCACCAATTACATAAAATCGGACGAAAATATATATGGGAGCTATATCTAAATGTGAACCGATTTTCACGAAACTTTGCAACATCATTCTAGACTTAATTCAGTACGCTATGCCAAAATTCGTGCAAATGAAAAGATTTCCAGGGACTTTGGTGCACCAATTACCTACAATCGGGCGAAAATATATATGGGAGCTATATCTAAATCTAAACCGATTTTCATGAAACTTAGCACAAATTATTACAGTTTCAAATGTCAGTACACTATGCCAAATTTCGTGCAAATCGAAAGATGTATAGGGACTTTTGTACACAATTTACCTTAAATCGGACGAAAATATATATGGAAGCTATATCTGAATCTGAACCGATTTTCACGAAACTTTGCACACATCATTCTAGACCTCATTCATTACGCTGTGCCAAATTTCGTGCAAATCGAAAGATATATAGGGTCTTTTGTACACAATTTACCTTAAATCGGACGAAGATATATATGGGAGCTATATCTAACTCTGAACCGATTTTCACGAAACTTGGCATACATCATTCTAGACCTTATTCATTACGCTGTGCCAAATTTCGTGCAAATCGAAAGATATATAGGGGCTTTGGTACACAATTTACCTTAAATCGGACGAAGATATATACGGGAGCTATATCTAAATCTGAGCTGATTTTCACGAAAATTTGCATACATCATTCTAGACCTTATTCATTACGCTGTGCCAAATTTCGTGCAAATCGAAAGATATATAGGGGCTTTGGTACACAATTTACCTTAAATCGGACGAAGATATATATGGGAGCTATATCTAAATCTGAACCGATTTTTATGAAATTTTACACACATCATTCTAAACCTAATTCATTACGCTGTGCCAATTTTCGTGCAAATCGAATGGTATATAGGGACTTTGGTACACCATTTACCTTAAATCGGACGAAGATATATATGGGAGCTATATCTAAATCAGAACCGATTTTCACGAAACTTGGCATACATCATTCTAGACCTCATTCATTACGCTGTGCCAAATTTCGTGCAAATCGAAAGATATATAGGGTCTTTTGTACACAATTTACCTTAAATCGGACGAAGATATATATGGGAGCTATATCTAACTCTGAACCGATTTTCACGAAACTTGGCATACATCATTCTAGACCTTATTCATTACGCTGTGCCAAATTTCGTGCAAATCGAAAGATATATAGGGGCTTTGGTACACAATTTACCTTAAATCGGACGAAGATATATACGGGAGCTATATCTAAATCTGAGCTGATTTTCACGAAAATTTGCATACATCATTCTAGACCTTATTCATTACGCTGTGCCAAATTTCGTGCAAATCGAAAGATATATAGGGGCTTTGGTACACAATTTACCTTAAATCGGACGAAGATATATATGGGAGCTATATCTAAATCTGAACCGATTTTTATGAAATTTTACACACATCATTCTAAACCTAATTCATTACGCTGTGCCAATTTTCGTGCAAATCGAATGGTATATAGGGACTTTGGTACACCATTTACCTTAAATCGGACGAAGATATATATGGGAGCTATATCTAAATCAGAACCGATTTTCACGAAACTTGGCATACATCATTCTAGACCTCATTCATTACGCTGTGCCAAATTTCGTGCAAATCGAAAGATATATAGGGTCTTTTGTACACAATTTACCTTAAATCGGACGAAGATATATATGGGAGCTATATCTAACTCTGAACCGATTTTCACGAAACTTGGCATACATCATTCTAGACCTTATTCATTACGCTGTGCCAAATTTCGTGCAAATCGAAAGATATATAGGGATCATTTACATTAAATCGGACGAAAATATATATGGGAGCTATATCTAAATCTGAACCGATTTTTCCCAATTTCAATAGGGTTCGTCCTTTGGCCCAAGAAATGAGCTGTGCCAAATTTCATCCAATTCGGATCATAAATGCGACCTGTACTTTGTTTACAATTTACATCTACAGACGGACAGACGGACGGACATGCATAAATCGACTCAGAAAGTGATTCTATGCATATTCTCAAAAGGAACCATGGGTCTATCTCGATTATTTTTGCCTGTTACAAACATATGCACAAAGACATAATACCCTGTACCACAGTGTGGTGAAGGGTATAAAAATTTTTCATCGATATGATTCCTCATTTCCATTTCCTTTAAAAATAAAAACACATTACACATGTTTTTCTTTTATATATGTATTTTGTTGTTTTTTTTCATTCTTTGTTTTTGTGGTTTTGTTTTTTTTTAGTTTGTTTCATTAATATTATTTTGTTACTTAACTTCTTAACTTTAATTTCAAAATATGTTTATATATATTTATTATTATTAAACGTAATTGTTTTTACTTTTTAATTGTTTTTTTTTTTTTTAAGTTACATACTAAAGTACACTTTAATAAAAATTGGAAAAAAATAAGGAGAAGAAACAACACGTTTTTTATTTAAAAAATATATATTTAACTCTAAACTAATTAAAACGAGATAAGAAGAAGACGAAGACTTTATTAAGCTGCAACAAAAAAATAATGGGGGAAAAGAGAGACAATAATATATATCTATAGATTATTTATATATATGTATGAGAAGAGGATATTTTTTTGTTATTGATTATTTGGGGAAAAATTAGAAAAAACAAAACAACATTAAAAAAGGGGACTTAAATTATTAAAAAAAATTAGAGGAGAAAAATTGCAATTTTATTTTTTGGATTTCGAAAACTGTGTATAGAGAGAAAATAATTGGGAAGTAATAACATATATATAAAAATGTTATTAAATTATAACAAAATGGTGGAAAAATTATTACTATGAATTTCCAAATATCTATTATTAGTAACGTTGTGATATGAATTAGAGTAGAAGACAGAATAGTAATAGGAGGAGAATACAACTATATTTATTAAAAGCTAATAATTATGACAAGGAATTTGAAAATAATTGAAACAAAAAATTAACCAAACCTATTAAAACTAAAAATTTTTTTAGTAAATTACAAAAAAAAAATAAAATAATAAAAAAACAACAACAACAAAAAAACACGGTGTCCAAAACAACAAAATAACATGATGTCAATTTTCAAAAGAAGTTGAAGAGTTTGGTACAATATTTTGTTAAAATTATTACCCAAGAAAGCTAAACAACTATTGGAGAACTTTCTAAGGGTAATATAACCGATTTGAGTTCTATTAGCAATAGACGGCAGTACTTTAAAGAATCAAGAACCACCACAATAAAAACATATTTTTCCAATGATCCAGGGAGACAATTTTTTAAAGGCAAATATTTTAAAGTCAAGTCTTAATTGTATAACCGATTTGAGTTCTATCGATGGCATTTCCTTAAAGAACATTTTGGAAGAACCACTAGGGACCATATTTTCCAAGAATATTTTCTTAGGTTCATCATAGTATTTATTAAAAAAAAAAACAGTAAGGAAAGTAGTAAAGTCGTACAGGGTTGATTATATGATACCCTTCACCACTTTGGGTATATTCTACATAGACTCCTAACAGACGTTCCCTTTTCGAAGGAACATTGATATGAAATTGAACGAAATATATACCATTTATCTTAAATCGGACGAACATATATATGGGAGCTATAGCTAAATCTGAACCGATTTCCACGAAACTTAACACACATAGACATAATTTAGTGCGCTATGCCAAATTTCGTGCATATCGAAAGATATTTACGGACTTTGGTACACCATTTACCTTAAATCGGACGAAATTATATATGAGAGCTATATCTGAATCTGAACCGAGTTCCACGAAACTTAGCTTCTCTAGACTCAATTCAGTACGCTATGTCAAATTTCGTGCAAATCGAAAGGTATATAGGGAGCTTGGTTCACCTATAGCTATAGCTAAATCTGAACCGATTTCCACGAAACTTAACACACATAATTTTAGACATAATTTAGTGCTATATGCCAAATGTCGTGCATATTTAGGGACTTTGGTGCACCATTTCCTTAAATCGGACGAAAATATATATGGCAGCTATATCTAAACCTGAACCGATTTCCGCGAAACTTCACACATAATTTTAGACACAATTTAGTGCGCTATGCCAAATTTCGTGCATATCGAAAGATATTTAGAGACTTTGGCGCACCATTTACCTTAAATCGGACTAAAATATATATGGGAGCTATATCTAAATTTGAACCGATATTCACGAAACTTACCATACATAATTCTATAATTAATTTCGTGCATATCGAAAGATATTTAGGGACTTTGGTGCACCATTTACCTTAAATCGGACGAAAATATATATGGGAGCTATATCTAAATCTGAATCGATTTCCACGAAACTTAGCACACATCATTATAGGCTTAATTCAATACGCTATGCAAAATTTTGTGGAAATCGAAATATATTTTGGGACTTTTGTGTACCATTTACCTTAAATCGGACGAAAATATATATGGGAGCTATATCTAAATCTAAAAATCCCAATTTCAATAGAGTTCGTCATTGGGCAAAATAAATGAACTGTGCTAAATTTTATCCGATTCGGATCATAAATGCGACCTGTACTTTGTTTACAATTTAACATGGACATACGTAGGGACGTGCATAAATCGACTCAGAAAGTGATTCTATGTATATTCTCAAAAGGAACCATGTGTCTAACTCGTTTCCTTTTGCCTGTTACAATTTCATTTAATTTCAAGAAGAAATAGAGTCCACATTGTTTTTTTTTTTTTTTGAAAAACATAGATTTTAATGGATCATCCCTACATTAAAAAAAATATTTTATTCAAGTTTCTAAAAAAGTTTTCTTAAAAAATGGTTAAAAATACTATTTAAGGACTATCAAGGACCCTGATTTTTTGAAAAATATTTTTCCAAGAATAATCATAGCCTAGAAAATAGAATCGCCATCAGAGGTTAATTAAAAAGGCGTCAATGCTCTTCAGGGCATTGTAGGAATATTTTTTAAAGGACTAGGAATATTTTTAAAAGGACTATCTGAACCAAAATTGCTCAAAGAAATGTAGGTAGTTGGAACATATGCAGTTGCCTGTTGTTTGCTTCCCATAACTTTATCCATTAAAATCGCTTCTAAAGCATGTTCTCCAACTAATCAATTATTTTTTTCACCCAAATGAAGACTCAAAGTATAGAATATAAGATGATTTGGTTTTGATTTGGTATTCTCATTATCAACCTGGGTCAACTTCATGCAAGCCCCATATACCAGTACCTCAAAAAATTCCGTATTTTAAGGATTCTATGCACGGTTTTTAATCGAAATGACTATAATTTGGTATTTTAGAATCTCATTTGGGTAGAATGTACCCACAAAAACATTTCAATATAGTCCTAAGTTTCAGTTTAGACCTCATATACTGGTACCTCCAAAATGTTTAGCATTTTCGGAGGGTTTGAAAACTTTTTTCAACCGAAATGTCTATATATGTCTATAATTTGGTGTTTTGGATTCCCATTCATACTCAAAATATTGTCCACTTTTTAAGACTGCGCCCAATTACGTTAAATTTGTGGAATTTTCCATACCAAACAGTTTGAAAGTTTGGATTGTCTTCCTTCAAAAAATTATGAAAATTGAATAACTTTTTTTAGTGTTGGTCTCACTTAGTCAGACTTTTGGGATATATTCGGCAATCATAGGGAATCATTTATCATGACTATTCTAAACACGATTCGATATCTCCAACTAATCAATTATTTTGTCACACAATGAATGACTCAAAATATCGAATATAAGAGGATACTATTTTTTGGACGAAACGATTGTTGAAACATGGACCGATAATTTAGTAAATAAGGGTTGTCACCCAATGCGAATCCAAAATACCAAATTACAGCCAGTTCCTTTAGAAAACCTGCTTATAATTTTGGGAGTTTAATATTATAGGGGGATTATATTGTGGACCGACATTGTTAATTGACACCGTGTAATTTTGTAACTTATTAAAAAAAACGAATAAAATGGTAGCGGGTTTACAAAAATAAGGGAGGGGGTTGTGTTTGAATATTTGTCTTGTGTTGTAGAACAAAATTTGTTGTTGTTATTTTCAAGTTTAAATATATTTCTTTACAAAAAATCCAGACAACTGCTAAAATTGGCTATTTACTTTTTTTGCTTTCTATATAGTTAGTGTGTTGAAAAAGATTACAAAACTTTTTGTTAAGAAAATTTATTAATTACAAAAAATCAAAACTATTTCAAGAAATCTGAGAAAAAAAACTAAATTTCAAAAAAAGTATTATTTTTCATTATATCTGCTGTTTGCATTGATTACGGGTTTTTTGGGGATTGGATTTCATTCGGATAAATTTGTTTTACTCTAAAATTTCTTATTTTTCTTTGTTTTGTTTTTGCTTTTTTATTAATTATTGCAATTATTTTCAAATTCATATTTGTGTTTTGTTTTTCTTGTATATATTTTTCTTTTAATTTTTGTTTTGTTATTATTTTTTATCATAATTATTATTAATATTTATTTTATTGATTATTTTATTAAATTAAAACTTAATTAAAAACCGGTATTATAACTCCATATCTCTTGCCTCGTCCTCACTATAATCTGACATACTCGACTCGCTGTCACTGCTTTCGCGTTCCACCTGGGCGGCCCGCAATGCTTCTTCGGTGGCAAAACGTTGTACATAATCGGCAACCTTACGATGATACTCTTCGGGTTCGTGTAAATACAGGGAGGCTGCATCACGATTCAGTGGATCCACGGGATTTGGATATGTGAGCAATTGTGGCAAAAATGATTCGAAAATATTCGACAAATCATAGAGGGCGGTCCATGCCTGATTGATCACATCCAAACACACCGTCCCAGACGATTCATCAATATTCGGATGATAGATTTTATTTACAAAGCCTATGCTGGGCGATTTGAAGGGATAGTTGTCGGGCAGGTAGACACGAACTTTCCAGACGCCACCCTCATAGGGGGTCCCATGGGGCCCGAAGAATTTCACATGAAATTCATTAAGGCCACCAATGATGGTAACTTCATGTTTCGATTCGATTAATTTGATGACATCATTGTCCATGCGTCGTTTGCCAGCGCTCGGTGAAGACATGTTTTGTTGGTTTGTTTTTGATTCTGATTGATTGAGAGTGAAGAGAGAGAGGTTTGAGGGTGGCCTGCAAATATATTCAACTATAAATAGGCGGCTCCGTTGTTGCTTATAGTTTCCAATTTGCAAAAAAGAAAAGTAGCGGGGCACAAATCTTTAGAAAATGTTAATCCAACGGCCAGTATAAAATCCTTTTAAATTCTTTTCATTCAATTCTAAAAAATAGAAGAAAAAAATTATTAAATTTTTCGAAAAAATGTATTGACACTGTAATAAAAATGTGAGGGAAAAAAACACAATTCTCAAGACCACAATATATAAGCAAAGTTATTTTTATATACTACCCGTGCAGTTATATGGGGGGTCTGAAGCATAGGTACATGCGCAAGCATATGAGACAGCTCTTGGAGTGTTCAAGAGAAAAATTCTTCGATAGATCTATGGGCCGATCTTCGTTGGCGGTAAATATCGCCGTCGAATGAACCATGAGTTGTACCATACAAGGGCAGTTCGGAAAGTTCTTAGTCTAGCACAAAACGCGCAGTATAAACAGAAAAAAAGTTAAGTGTTTTGGAATATTTGACCAAGTTGGATTGGGATTAGGAATTTGGTATTTTAGATTGTCATCAATTCTCAAAAATTGCCAAATACCAAACTTTCGAACGAATTTGAGGTCCCTCTTGACAAAAAAAAACTCCTTATTTGTTACTGAGTCCCTGTCCCGATGAAACGGTTGTAGTAGTTAACCCCTCTCCGGTACATCTTCTTTGCAGAGATATCTTTGCCTTGGCTCGCCTAGCAGTTCCTGGTTCTGATGATTCAACCATCTTTTCGATGGGAGGCTCATCGGCCACAGTCTCCGTTTTGACAGCCAACTGACTAAGAAGTCTGGAGACTTTACCTCAGCCCGTGGAGATGGAGATAGTGGTTGTTAAAATTCAGCTCCATAGAAATTAATTTTAGTGAGAATTTGAGGTAGGCCTCTGCATTGTCTCTTACCATGGTAAGGACTCGGCAACTAAGCCTGAATAAACTTGTTGAGACGCCCATGTTTCAACAAAGGCTCCGTTCGAATGCAGTCGGGACCCTGAATGCAAAGCGTCGAACACTGATGAGCACGAGGTCGCATGACACCTCAGCGTTAGGGGGATCACTTTTGAGAGGTAGTGACCCAGACCTTAGAGATGGATATTTAGAGGCGCCACTCTCGATCATTTTCTCCGATAATCTCCCCTAGACCCGCGACAGTTTATTTAGTATTCACAGTTAATCAAAGAATAATAATATTGGGCTTTCCACTATCCGCACGGATAGCTAAATTCTAACAGACGCTTCCGTTAGCATTTAGCTCTGCTCCCCAAAGGCGGAGACGTCCTTTATACAGAGTAATTACATTGATGGGTTATTGTTAAATCTCGTCAGTATAATGACGGTCGATTAGAGACCAATGTTGTTGTTGTAGCAGCCCTCCTATTGCTTTTACACAATGGGCTGAGGTGACAGACGTTGGCCGAGTAAGACTCGGGTCGTTTCGGATCGTAAACCCATTAGAGACCAATGACTATCATTGATTCTTTTATTGGGATCAGCCTTGTCAATGATGGCTACTTTCCGATTATCTGTTACCATCTGCCGAGTAACCGATTCAGTCGTTGTAGATTGCTGTGTGGACTTATCAATAGGTCCGAGTTTCGCTTCCCAATGGCGTTCTTCTCACTGTCCTTCTTCTTGGGCACTATCGTACACTTGTCATTGTCATTGGGGCTGTGACGGTTTTTATCTTATTCGGTACAGTTTCCGCTATAGTCGCCGATGGTGCCGCTGACACAACCATGACCATCAGGTCCGTGTTTGCCGACCCATAATCTTATACTGTACAGTGGTTATTCTTTACCATCGCCTTAGTGGCTATCCCGCAGAAGTAGCCAGAGGCAGTAGGTATTCTCCCTCACGACTTTTGTTTCTTCTCGGGACTCCTTTCGGCTGACAAAACTACTGACTTCAGACTCGTGTTAGCACCATACTCTGTTACTGTACAGAGTGGATTGTTTACTTGAGAAAGATTCGGACACTTTACGCGAAGTAGGTATTCGATGAACCGCAAGTTCTCTAGTGATCTTGCAACGATAGTTGCAACTTCCTCGCGACCTTAAAGTACTTTTTCTGAATCGGAAGCATCGGCTTGTTGGCTAAAGTCGCCATACAACCACACTCGACGGGCTGTTCCAACTATACTGCTACAGCTCCACATAGTAATGTGTTCGCCTATTTTTTAAATCCTATTTTTTCACAGTTTTTCAGTTTTTTCTAATCTCAATCCAACTTGGTCACCCTCCACCCATGCTAAAGGTAAAGAAAACTTTTTAATAAATTTCAATATTTACAAAGGATCCAAAAAAGGGGCAAAAAACACAATCTTAAGATGACACAAAACTGCATACTCTCACAATTTGCATACACACACACGCACAAACATCTAAACCATCAAAATTTTTTGTTGAACGTGAGTGCATTCAAATTTTGTTTCGTTTTTTTTTTTTTTTGCATTTTTGTAAAGAATCTGGCGAAAATGTTGTGTTGACGTCAATGTTGCAATTTTGTGTGTATTTATATGTGTGTGTGAAACAATTTCAATGCAACTAACAAACGTTTGGCCGTCCGTCCGTCTGTCCCTTCTTCGTCCATTTCAAGAGCGTGCATTGGGGCGCGCGTTGCAATGACGATAAAGACATCACGGATGGCAGAGAAGGTTGTTGCAGTGGCAGCGACGCCAACAGCAGCGCGACAGCAAACATAACAAGAACATTGAAGGCAGGCGGCCGATTGCAAAAAAAAAAAAACAAAATGTGTTTATGAAGAAAATGAGGTCAGTAGGTCACCATCATTGAGGGAAAAATAGCACTACCTACACAACTGTAGTAGTAGAAAAATAATGTGCTATTTTTTCTTCTACTCTCCTTATCCCATTATCACTCCTCTCTTGACCTGTTTTCCCCTTGTTTAGTTTGAAAAAATAAGGTTTCAAAAAATTGTTCTATTCAATAACTTATCCTCCTCCTTCGTCCCCTCATTCATAGTCTACCACCTATTTTAACTGTGTCAGTGTTTGACATCCATGTCAGGTTTGTAGGTCTCTCTCTGTAATATTACTGTTTATTTGTGTGACATACTTTTAGGCGCTTTTTGAATAGTTGATGATGCCAAGCTGTTCTTATTAAACAGTAACAAACAAAGCAAAACAAATAATTATACACGAACGAAAAAAAGAGGTAACAATAAAATCATCTCTACTAGAAGCTATAATCTTGAAATTTTAGGTGAGGGTCACTCTTGGTCCAAAGGTGTCAGATAAGGCTGGGTTTTTGGAAATTCGTACTAGAACGGTACGAAAAGTGCTAAATGTGATACCATTTGTATTTGGCGAACCGGTAGAGCTAGAACTCTAAAATTTGGATTGGTGATCGCTGATGGAGTGTAGGATAGGTGTAGCAACGGGTTTTTGGAAATTGGAACTATAACTATCCGAAAGTACTAAAATGTACTTAATTTGGTACAAATTAGTAGCATGTGAATGGATAGAGCTAAAAACTTGAAATGTGGAATGCGAATTAGGGTTGAGATGTAGAGTCTATTTAAGGAGATTGTTTTGAAAGCGTGTACTCATGTGTACGAAAAGTACTATATTGTAGGGGAGAGGGGAGCACCTTTGAACGTGGGGCACCTTTGAACAGCGCTCATAAAATCTTGGTTTAATATTTTTCCGACCCGCAACCACATTTTTGTATATGGCAATCTTATTCTCTATATGCGTAAACCACTTTTGCTTGCTTTTTCAGTTGTCGAAAAATTGTGCATGGGTGACCATGTTTTCTCAGTGTCATTGTAAACTTTTATTCATTTGGTTGTAAGGGCGCAGGAAGAATTCTGTGATAGTTTTCTTTCGTCAAACAAATTTTTTGCATTCCAACAATCATTTCAAACATAACTAATATAATTTCTTTCATATATATTTATTACAAAAAAAGTTATTTTAAATTTCCGCAAAATGCCATGGGTGGGGCACCTTTGAACATGCCCAAGGGAGTTTTTAACTTTTGGCTTCGATTTCTCAAAATTTCAAATGGGCTAATAAGATTATGAAATTAAGTGTATTATTCATCATATTAATTTTTGTTTTTAAGTCATTTTATGTTTTAATAACTTTTGATCTAAATTTTTTAAATTTTGAACATTTTTTATATATTTTTTTAATGAATTAATGCATTTCTGATATGTATGAATAAAATACATACATATTTGAACATAAACACTGTAAAAAACCATGTCGTTCAAAAATGCCAACCCCTGTTCAAAGCTGCCCCCCTGGTGGGGCAGTTTTGAACACTTTGAGTTCGTCCATTAAAACAGTAATAAAATATATTTATCAAGCTTATAGTATTTCATATGTATATTCATTGTAAAGGTTACATATGTACCTATTAGTTAAAATTTATAAAAAACCAAAAATTATAAAATAAAAAATTTTATAGGGCTTGAAAGCAAAAAGTGTTCAAAGGTGCCCCCCTCTCCCCTACTATATTTGGTACAAATTTAATCTATACTAATAAAAGAGTGAAGTGATTGACTGACTGACTGATTTAATGATTCATCAACGCTCAAACGAAACGGCTGAAGATAGAATCTTGAAACTTTGGGTGAGGGTCACTATTGGTCCAAAGGTGACAGATAAGGCTGGGTTCTTGGAAATTCGTACTAGAACGGTACGAAAAATACTAAAACGTACTAAAATGTTTTTGTATTTGGCGAACCTGTGGAGCTAGAACTATGAAATTTGGTTTGGTGGTCGTTGATGGAGTGTAGGATAGATGTACCAAAGGGGTTTTTTGGAAATTCGAACTATAACTATCCGAAAAGTACGAAAATGTACTAAATTTGGTACAATTCTGTAGCATAGAATCCTGAAACATGGATTTAGGATCACTGTGAAGTGTAGGATTGAAAAATTTTGGAATTTGGTACTACTGTGGACTAAATTTGGTACAATTTAAATTGTGGATGAAGCGATAGAGTTAGAACCCTGCAATTTGAAAATATCTAAAGGAGAATGTCAGAGTCGTGGCTTGGTCAATATGGCTCCCTTTTTATAATAATATTGATGAAATAAATCTAACCTACACAAAAGTATGTTGTAAGGTTATTATGAGTTCCATAGTTGAAAAGAAGCTTAGAGACAGTGGAAAGTGAACGAGCACCCGCTAGTCTGTGCCGTCTGTAGGCCTGAACTGGACAGCGACACAGGAGATGCTGAATTGTCTCCCGTTTCCTCCTCGTCAGCACAGAGTCTGCAGTAAGGCCCGAAAAATATGACAGATGGATGGTTTGATTGAGCAATCGATTGCTAGATCTGTAGATTGATGGCTTTAAGAGCCGCCTGACTATCCACAAAGATAGTCACCGGTTCTACGACCTCTGCATATAGACTTTTTAACAATTCCGCTGCCCGCCAAATAGCGAAGATTTCAGCTTGGAAAACAATACACTTGCTGTCTACCTAGTAGGTAAGCTCAAGGCCTAGCCCTTCACCTTAGACGCCAGCCCCTGTACCTTCTTCCATCTTGGATCCGTCTGTATAAAAAGCCAGACCGTCCAGAGGAGGGTTGCTATGGTTCCAATCGTCCCTACTAGGCATAACACAATCTATATCGTCAAATCTCAGGGCTGGTGATAGTCGCTTTGGTGCGATGTCATGCCTAGTTCGTTCAGGATACATCCATGCCCGTAGGTACAATTTCGCCATAGATTTTGTTCATGCAGCCTTAGGGCACTACGCGCTGCCTAATACATAATACTGAGACACAGAGGCCACCTTAAGTTCAGCATTGCGTTCAGAGCTGCTTGCTTGTAGGAGTGCTTCTCGCGGTTCCAGTTATTATAATCGAGTCGGCTCTTTGTACCTTGTTTAGTTTGCTAGATGTCGACTTATGGCGCAAGCATTGCCACCAAACAAGAGAACCATAGGAAAGGATGGCCTTACCACCGTGTTACACAACCAGTGTATAGTCGATGATGTTAGCCCCCAGCTTTTCTCAACATGCTTTTCTTACATGCATAGAGTGCAATCTGCGCTCTCTTCGCCCGATTGACACTCCAGGAGTGTGCCACAAGGAGGCACAAAAAAGGGGTGTTCCAAAGAAATTTCCAAATCCCTGCTTTGGGATACATCAGTTACCAAAAGTGTCAAATACAACGAAGTCTTGGAAAGCAATTTGCTATTGATAAGGACCCTAACTTGATAAGGGAGAAGAAATTTCTTTTGGATCCAAATATAGATCCGCAGAAAGTTAAAGTTTTTATTTTATAAATATTAAACTAAAAAATTAAAAATAAATTGAATAATTCTACACCCACCCTCAGACATGATGTAATTTGGTCAAATCTGTCCCCACCAATTCTCTCATCGATTGTAATATACATATTACATTGCTATGGACAAAAGGGGAACACATTCGGAAATGAATATTCATTCTTTTTTCAAAAAACTAATTTACATTCATAGGTGTGTTATTGTTGTTACAAAAAAAGTCATCATTAAATATTTATTTAAATTACGTGATTTATTGCTAATGACAAAAATGTACAATAACAAAAAAAAATTAAAATTGCGGGGACTTCGTACACAAATTGCTTACCAACACTTAGATCAGTGGTTTTTGGAAAACAAATATTTTGAAAACAACTAAAAATATCGTTATGTTCTACATGGACCTTTAATACCGAACGAGGATTCAGACAAGACGACAGTTTGTCGTGTGACCTTTTTAACATCCAGCTGGAAAAGGTCATACGAGAGTCGAAGATGAAAAGGAATGGCACTCTTTACACCAAACAACACATGGTACTCGCCTACTCCGATGGCATCGATATAATGGGTCGAATATTGCGAGCGGTAACAGCCACCTTTGACCGAATTGAAAAGAAGTCTGCCAAAGTGGGACTGGCAGTAAATGGCGAGATCAAGCTGATCGGACTAACTGTGGAACTTGAGAATCGGTACCGCCATAAGACCGAAGACCGAAACGCCTGGAAGTCTTTTTTAAGCTCGGCATATGGAACAACCGTTCTGTCTCAAGCCGGTACAGTATGAGCTTCCGAACAGATAGTCCTTATACACGTCTTCACGCCAATACCGACTCACATACGAAATTTCCGTCAATTTTTTAAAAAAAATTTTTTTGTCATTTTTTTCTTTAAAATTAACTTTGAAACCTTTCATTCAAAATATTTCATTTAAAATAGTATTTCTGTATGTTTAAAAATGTTTTCTTCAAAAAATATTTTATATATGTTTTATAAACCTCCTACCCACTGTGCGATTTGCCAATTATTTACACACACAAAAAGAGGGGGTCGGCCGTCATTCAAAGGTGTTGTGTTTTTGAGTGACACAAAAGAAAATCACAACAACAACAATAATCTATTCCTACCCCCAACAATGATAATAACAGCTGAGCGAAAGCAAAAAAAACAAATTGTCTTTACAACAAAAACCATATACACGCACTCACACACACACACCCTAGCAGGGCAACACTCAGCTGTTTGATATTTACAAAAAAAATAAATAAAAGAAAACAAAAAAGCAGCACCCAAATAAAAAGAAAAATCAAAGCAAAAACAAAGCAAATCAAAGACAAACCCGCACACAAGAAAGAAATTACTCTATCTCTCTCTCTCTGCATGATACTCATATTTCATAAAATTTAGTATAACAGGTAATTTTCACTATCAGAATCAAAAAAACCGATTCTATTTAGCCGCAAAACACATGATGTTGGCTAGATTAGACCGTTTTTAATATTTTTAGGGAAAAACGTTTATTTGAGTTTTGAGGCTAGAGTAAGCCTCAAAACCGGTTTCAAATGATAAAAATTATAGATTCCATTTTTGAGCAAATTTCATAAACCTGCTACGGATTACCGGTTATAATTCCTTTAAAAGTAAATATGCGTGTCGAAACCGGTTTTGTAAGTGCTACAGCTTCAGATCGAATAGGTACGAGTCCCAGTGTGTAAATTATTTGAAGCTTTCCTAAAACATTTAATTTTTGAATTCGTATATTCAGAATAGAAGAAAATTTATTTCACTTTAATCTGAAAACCGGTTACAAATAGCAACAATGAAATGTCTAAAAGTATTTGGTTAATTTCCAATTTTATTTCTTTTAATTTAAATATAATCTTTTTATAATAAGCTGGATTTTAATAATTATTGGTTCAAAAACCCGGTTCCATAGGATTCACCGCTACAAACGTAAAACTTTTAGAACACTCTTAGCTAAATGTACAAAATATTTATTTGAAGAAAATCGAAATTTTGTGAGATTTTAACAAAAAGAACCGGGTTCAGAAAAATGTTTGGTTTTTATTATAAACTGGTTAAAAATGAAATATTTGATATATTTCATCAATTCTATAATGTGATGAGCTTTATTGTGGTATACACATTAATGTAACCGCTTTATTATATAAATTTCGTTTAAAGAAACCGATTCCATGGGAGTTACAACCACAAATATAACACTATTAGAAATGTTAGTTTCTATGCAAATATTGCAAAGTAAAATGATAATAGATAATGTTTGAAGTTTGTGGGATTTTATATCAATACTTCAAAATAACCGGGTTTCAAACGCTTTCGTTTTAAATAACCGGTTCCAAGGATACACCGCCATGAATATAACTATTTTAGAAAGGTTTGTTTCTTAGCTAAATGTACAAAATATTTTTTAAAGCATTTTATTAAAAAATAACCGGTTTATGAAAATATATGTTCACTCCAATAACCGATTACAAATAATATAATTAAAAAAACTACAACAATATACTGTAACCTCTATTTCCTCAATTAGACAATTTCATATAATTTAATATTATGTTTATGTAATCGCTTCAATATAACCGGGTTTTAATGGCTTTCGGTTCGAATATACGGTTCTGCACGAAGTACATACATAAAGTGACACGTTATGTAAGCCAAATTTACAACGTGTTTGAAGATATCGATATCTGAAGTTTTAAGGGATTTTTACAAAAATAACCGGTTCAGAAATAGGGTTAATTTAATTCTTACCCCCAAACAGGTTTTATAAGAGATACAACCACAAAATCACACTGTGGAAGACATTACTTCTAGCGAAATACACAAAGAATTTGATGGTTTCATGTTATAGATAAGTTTTTGATAAAAAAAATATCCGGTTCAGGAAAAGGGTTTTCTTTCTAGCCCCAAAAACCGTTTTCAAAAATTCTAAATGGAATATTCCAGGAAATATCTAATTTCACAAGACTTTATATCACAAGTCAATATTAACATTAATGAAAAAATATAACCGGATTTTTTGTATCAATTTTAGTATAACCGGTTACCGTTTCCCTATCAAATATTTATATGTGTATCCACATTCATATTTATCAATATCCCCTGTCTTATATCAATAAAGCACCAATTTCCAATTAATGTTAATTATAGGGTATAACCGGATTTTTTGTCTCAACTTTCCTTTTGTATAACCGGTTCCCGGTTCCATATCATATATTTATATATGTGTCCATTCTTATATCAAGCCAGCAGCAATTTCAAACGTGACCAACAATTTCGTTACAAAGTCTCCCCAAATAACCTATCTGGCAACTCTCTCTTTTTCACACTCTGCCTTCCTTCGTAATAAAGTAATGTATTGTTAATGAAAGACTGAAGGGCGCAAGTGAAGAAACATAAACGAGAAAAAAATGCGGATTCGTATATTCTTCTTCTTCAACCCACCGTTCGTCAGCTCTCCTTTTGTTTGTTATTGACGACATGCAAGTGGCAAAGAAGACGACGAAGGCAACGAGTTGAGGTAAGTATGAAAAGGGTAGGAAGAAGAATACAAACCCACGCAATATGCATCGCACACACACAACACACACTCACCTATAACGGGAGGGGCGGGCAAAATACGAAATTATTCAAAACAAAATAATGACACATAGAGAACACAATTTTGTTATGCTCCTAATGTTGTTGTTGGTGGTGGTAATGGTGGAGAAACGTAATGAGACTCCAAGAGCAAACACAAAAGAGTGTGAGCTGTGTGTGTGTGCGTTCGATGGAGGTGAGATGCAATGCAATGTATTTAACTGTAGTAGCAGCAACAACAACAATAATTCATGATGAACAGAGGAGCAACAATAGAAGAAAACATTTTTTTGTTTGTGAGGGGAGGGAAGAAGAAGAGAGCCCCCAACCATTGCTGCTGCTCTTGTTTGTGTGTTGTTGTTATTGTTGATGATTTTATAATTTGTGTGTGTGTGTGTGTACGGATGGTACTACACAACAACAAAGTGAATTAAATAAAATAAACTTGCGAATTTTGTGCATTATGTTTTTTACGTGTGGTTGTTGTTGTTTCGTTTCGTATGAGAGAGTGAGTGGGGTATTTACGAAGGGGAAAAGAGCAAAACCTTACTTTGAAATTAATGGTCAGCGTACAAAAATAATAATAACAACAACAATAACAGACGACCACCACACAACAACTACGTTTAGTAGAAGAAATACAAATGACGAGAGCGACCCCCAACCAACAAATTTTGCATTGTCTGGAATTAGTTTGTTTTAGAACAAAATCAAAATTAAACAAAGGAAAAAAATTACAAGAAAATGAAAACAGACAAATTCTTGTCCCAAACAATTGCAGATTTTGTTTATACAAATATTTTTTTTTTAATTTTAATATAGAAAACTTTAAACATCACCTAGGTTAAACAATTTTAAATTACTCCCCTACAAACAACACCTTGTTTTACATTTTACTCACGTTGTCTGAAGTTGGGGATTTAAAAATTTTGTAATTTTCTTGCATTAAATTTTACACACAAAAAATTTTGTAATTTTGTTTTTTTTTTTTTTTGCACTTTGCAAATTTAACAGCAACAGAAAACATAATTAATTTCCTCGTTTTTTTTTTAATTTTTTGTTTTAAATTTTCTTTGTCTGCAAGTGTAA
>NW_026878296.1:0-10641 GCF_032173495.1 Musca vetustissima | reverse complement strand
TCGTCCAGGCAGACAAACGGATGTTGCACTGCAATTATATTTTGCATTGTCTCTTTGACTACAAGTACAGCAACAAACCAGTAAGGAAAGCAGTAAAGTCGGACGGGGCTGACTTTATGATACCCTTCACCACTTCACCTTATATTCAATAGATGAATCCTAACAGACGACGCATTTTTAAAGGACCAGTAAAATGAAATTGGATCAATAAACATGTCATTCTGCAACCAATACTAAATTTTGCATTTGATCAGATATAGAAGCTATATCTAAATCTGAACCGATTTCAGGAAACTTAACACCCATCATTCTAGTCCTAATTCATTACGCTATGCAAAATTTAGTGCAAACCGAAATATATTTAGGGACTTTGGTACACCATTTACCTTAAATCGGACGAAAATATATATGGGAGCTATATCTAAAACTTATCCGATTTTCACGAAACTTAACACACATCATTCTAGACCTAATTCATAACGCTGTGACAAATTTCGTGCAAATCAAGAGATATATAGGGACTTTGGTGCACTATTTACCTTAAATCGGACGAAAGTATATATGGGAGCTATACCTTAATCTGAACCGATTTTCAGGAAACTTAACACACATCAGGCTAGACTTAATCCAGTACGCTGTGCAATATTTTGTGCAAATCGAAAGATATATAGGGACTTTGGTGCACCAAATACATTAAATAGGACGAAAAAATATAAGGCAGCTATATCTAAATCTGGACCGATTTTCAGGAAATTTAACACACATCATTCTAGACCTAATTCATTACGCTATGCCCAATTTCGTGCAAATCGAAAGATATATAGGGACTTTGGTACATTAAATCGGACGAAAATATATATGGGACCTATATCTAAATCTGAACCGATTTTTCCCAATTTCAATACGGTTCGTCCTTGGGCCAAATAAGTGGCCTATGCCAAATTTTATCCAAATCGGACCATAAATACGACCTGTACTTTGTTTACAATTTGACATGGACAGACGGACGGACGGACATGCATAAATCGACTAAGAAAGTGATTCTATGCATATTCTCAATTATTTTTCTCGATTATTTTTGTCTGTTACAAACATATGCACAAAGACATAATACCCTGTACCACAGTATGGTGAAGGGTATAAAAAGGGACGTACAGCTGTTTTTGAGCAATTAAAAATCCAATCCCCCATCTTCGATTTGGTTTCTTCTTTCCCACCGATGATAAACTTTATTTTACAAACTGCATTAAGGTATGCGAGAAAGAAACAATAAACGAAGATGAACCCCACAACGAAAATGAAACCTTGTCCATTTACATCTTCGTCTTCTTCTTCTTGGCGTATAGTTATGCTTCGGTTTCATTTCATCTTTAGAGGATATTTCTGATGTCTTTGTCTTTTTATACCCTTCACCACTCTGTGGTACAGGGTATTATGTCTTTGTGCATATGTTTGTAACAGGCAAAAGGAATCGAGATAGACCCATGGTTCCTTTTGAGAATATGCATAGAATCACTTTCTGAGTCGATTTATGCATGTCCGTCCGTCCGTCCGTCTGTAGATGTTAAATTGTAAACAAAGTACAGGTCGCATTTATGATCCGATTTGGATGAAATTTGGCACAAGTCACTTATTCGGCCCAAGGACGAACCCTATTTAAATTGGAAAAAATCGGTTCAGATTTAGATATAGCTCCCATATATATATTTAACCGATTAAATGTAAACGGTCCCTATATATCTTTCGATTTGCACGAAATTTGGTACAGCCTAATCATTTAGATCTAGAATGATGTCTGCCAAGTTTCATGAAAATCGGTCCAGATTTAGATATAGCTCCCATATATAGTTTCGTCCGATTTCATGTAAATGGTGCACCAAAGTCTCTATATATCCTTCGATTTGCACTAAATTAGGTATAACGTACTTAATTTGTGCCTAGAATGATGTCTGCCAAGTTTCGAGAAAATCGGTCCAGATTTAGATATAGCTCCCATATATAGTTTCGTCCGATTTCATGTAAATGGTGCCCCAAAGTCCCTATATATCATTCGATTTGCACGAAATTTGGCATAACGTACTGAATTGATCCTAGAATGATGTCTGCCATGTTTCAAGAAAATCGGTCCAGATTTAGATATAGCTCCCATATATAGTTTCGTCCGATTTCATGTAAATGGTGCCCCAAAGTCCCTATATATCTTTCGATTTGCACAAAATTTGACATAACGTACTGAATTGAGCCTAGAATGATGTCTGCCAAGTTTCGAGAAAATCGGTCCAGATTTAGATATAGCTCCCATATATAGTTTCGTCCGATTTCATGTAAATGGTGCCCCAAAGTCCCTATATATCATTCGATTTGCACGAAATTTGGCATAACGTACTGAATTGATCCTAGAATGATGTCTGCCATGTTTCAAGAAAATCGGTCCAGATTTAGATATAGCTCCCATATATAGTTTCGTCCGATTTCATGTAAAGGGTGCACCAAAGTCCCCATATATATCCTTCGATTTGCACGAAGTTTGGCATAACGATAATGATTTAGATATAGCTCCCTTTTATTATAGATTGATTTTAAGTAATTGACGCGACAAGGAACCAATAGGGTGATAGGAACCAAACGTTCTGAAATTAGTATAACCTAACCTGTGACAAGTTTGTGTGAAATCGCTTAATATTTGGATAGAACTTCCATATATATTTTCGCCCGATTTCAAGTAAATTGGGCATCAAACTCCTCATGTTAGTCAGATTGACATCAAATTCTGCACAACGTACAAAATTGAGCCTAGAATTACGTAGTTGCGTTTTATAGAAGTACAGACATTCCCCAACGGATGACCTATTTATATTTGTTTGACGTCGATTTACATACTTTTGTCCCATTGTAACATACGAATGACATGTTAATGGATAGATCTAGGTAGATTCACATTTAGATAAATATCACATATTTTATTTCATCCAATTTCATGTTAATAGTCCTGTTTAATATACCCATAGTGGTGAAGGGTATCATATAGTCGGCCCCGTCCGACTTTACTACTTTCCTTACTGGTTTTATCGTTGGCGATGGTCTGTGAGATAGGAGGGAGATTAGGAAATGAGGAGCCCGAAATATCTCTGTCTACACAGTGAGGAGCTCTAAATAAAACACTGTGTAGACAGTGAGGAGCTCTATAGAGATCAGTTCAAAGCTCTACGGACCTCTGTATAGGTGGTGAGAAATACCTAAGAGGCCCCTATATATAGGTTGGCGAAGCTCTAGAGGAATGAGAAGTTCTATAGGGGTCCTTATAGGTGATGAGAAGGTATAGAGTAGTCCATATAGGTGACGATGAGCTCTATAGAGATCCGTGGTGGTGAGGAGCTCAATATATGTCTGTTTTGTTATTAGGTTCTCTATTGAATTCCATTCTCTATTGAGGTATATCGAGGTCTGCATAGCTTGTGAGGAGCTCTGTAAAGGTCAGCATACATTATTATGGATCCAATAGAGTTCGCAAAGATTTTGAGGAGCTCCATAGAGGAATGTGTGGAAATCTTAGCCTATGTCTGGTCTTTAGAAAATTATTTTTTAAACCTTAATCTGCCTACCTCGTCTGACAGTTCGGGATATCTTCCTCAACACAAATTTCGTGGCCATAACAGAAAACTATATATATCATAAACTGATTTTCCCACGACCATTAATGTTATTTTTGTCATACCTAAATTCGCGTTTTGCTATTGTGCTTTTTTTTGGCTTTGGAGATTCATTACTTAAAAAAGATTCGTTCTCACCCAAAAAATTAGAAACATGATGTTTGTAGAACATTGCAAGGCAGATGACGGTGAGGAAGAAATGTAAGAAAAAATAACCTCAAGAAGTAAATGCAGATATCCATTGCCAGGCAAAAGTTTTACGTTACGTTTTGGGGATTTTGATGCTTTTTATACCCTTCACCACACTGTGGTACAGGGTATTATGCACTTTCTAAGTCGATTTGTCCGTCCGTCCGTCCGTGCGTCTGTCTGTCGATGTTAAATTGTAAACAAAGTACAGGTCGCATTTATGATCCGAATTGGATGAAATTTGGCACAGGTCACTTATTCGGCCCAAGGACGAACCCTATTGAAATTGGGAAAAATCGGTTCAGATTTAGATATAGCTCCCATATATATATTTAACCGATTTAATGTAAACGGTCCCTATATATCTTTCGATTTGCACGAAATTTGGTACAGGCTAATCATTTAGGTCTATAATGATGTCTGCCAAGTTTAGTGAAAATCGGTCCAGATTTAGATATAGCTCCCATATATAGTTTCGTCCGATTTCAGGTAAATGGTGCCCCAAAGTCCCTATATATCTTTTGATTTGCACGAAATTTGGCATAACGTGCTGAATTAAGCCTAGAGTGATGTCTGCCAAGTTTCGGGAAAATCGCTCCAGATTTAGATATAGCTCCCATATATAGGTTCGTCCGATTTCATGTAAATGGTGCCCCAAAGTCCCTATATATCTTTTAATTTGCACGAAATTTGGCATAACGTACTGAATTAAGCCTAGAGTGATTTCTGCCAAGTTTAGAGAAAATCGGTCCAGATTTAGATATAGCTCCCATATATAGTTTCGTCCGATTTCATGTAAATGGTGCCCCAAAGTCCCTATATATCATTCGATTTCCACGAAATTTGGCATAACGTACTGAATTAAGCCTAGAATGATGTCTGCCAAGTTTCATGAAAATCGGTCCTGATTTAGATATATCTCCCATATATAGTTTCGTCCGATTTCATGTAAATGGTGCCCCAAAGTCCCTATATATCTTTCGATTTGCACGAAATTTGGTACAGCCTAATCACTTAAGTCTAGAATGATGTATGTAAAGTTTTGTGAAAATCGGTCCAGATTTAGATATAGCTCCCATATATAGTTTCGTCCGATTTCATGTAAATGGTACCCCAAAGTCCCTACATATCTTTCGATTTGCACGAAATTTGGCATAACGTACTGAATTGAGCCTAGATTGATGTCTGCGTTGTTTCGTGAAAATCGGTCCACATTTAGATATAGCTCCATTTTATTATAGTTTGATTTTAAGTACTTGACGCACCAAGGAACCAATAGGAACAAAACGTTCTGAAATTAGTATAACGTATCCTGTGACAAGTTTGTTTGAAATCGCTTAATATTTGGCCCGATTTCAAGTAAATTGCGCATCAAACTCCTCATGTTAGTCAGTTTGACATCAAATTTTGCACAACGTACAAAATTGAGCATAGAATTATGTAGTTTCGTTTTCTAGATGTAGTTTTTATATTTGTTTGAAGTCGATTTACATACTTTATGGATAGATCTACGTAGATTCACATTTAGATAAATATCACATATTTTTTATTTCATTCAAGTTCATGCTAATAGTCCTGTTTAATATACCCATAGTGGTGAAGGGTATCATATAGTCGGCCCCGTCCGACTTTACTACTTTCCTTACTGGTTATTACTGTATTATAATTCTTTTTCTTTGTAGCGAAAGTTCTTTGTGGCCAGAAGGAAAAAAACTCCGAAACTTAACTAAAATTCAGACGAATCAAAGAACAAGAACACTTTAAGTAACGTTTAAATATCAAAATTTACATATTCCTTTTACATGCATTAAAAATCATAAGTTTTTCAAAATGCAAAGATAATTTCCTGTTATTAAATTTAATAGTTGCCACAAAGAGGTGTTTAAATTGTGAAGGTAATGTCTATTGCAGCTTTGTAAAAGATAAACAAGGTGTTTATTTATTCGTCCATTAATTACACAGAGTACGAAACAATAAACAATGTGCGTGTACATTATGGCATTAATTATACGTCCTAATTAAAATATATTTCTTCTTGTATCAATTCTTGAAAAATATGAGCTACTAAAACTTGAAATAGAAACTATAAAATTGAAAACCCTTTCGAAATCGTTTCTATCATATTTTTTTCTGTTTCATTTTTCTTCGTATCGAAATAATTCATTTTTGTTTCAACTTCCCAATCTGCTGTTTATGATTTCATTAAAGGGATGCAGGGTAAGTATTTGATGGAGGAAGGGGACTGTGAAATGTTTGTGTGTGGAGGTAGGTAGCTGAATGTGGTTATATTGCATTTCAATGACTGATGACTGTCATTTACGTTGCCTTGTGAATCTCCCGGGGTTTATGGGTGGGAGTTATTTTGTGTGTTTGGAAAAGATATATTTATCACGTAGATATTCCATAATTTTGACGTATTTTACAAAAAGAAAAAATGTATTACCTTCTATTTTAATATTGACATTAGTAAAGATGCATGTGTTCCTACCTTAAGTGTTTCACGGTGTATATTTGTGTATGTGTAAATCTGGTTATCAAAAGGCAAAAATCATAACTTTGGAATGCGGGGCCCACCAAAATAAATATGAAAAAGTGTCTGTCGTGCGACAGTGTATGTGTGTACGTGTCATTTTAATTCTATTTGTATCAACAAAAACAACAAAAAAAGTTCTGCTACACTTTCACTTATATCTGTTGCGAATGTTTGCTACATGGTATTTGTATTTCTGAGTTCGGAATCGAACAAAACAAACATGGAACGAATGGTTGGTGGTACGTGCCACAGTACAAGTTTTTTATTTCGATTATTATTCGAAGGATTTCTCTTAAAATGCCGTCGTCTTGTGTGGTGGCAATATGTTCCGGTGTTAAATGTGCATTTACATGTGCCCGCCTTGTTGTATCTTCCATTCGTGGCAGTTTATATTCTGTAGTCCTCCTGCTGGCGTTTGCTTTCGTTGTTGTTTCACTTTCAAAAATTACAAATTAATGTCCTTACAGTGTGATTTAATGGATTAACTTTTGATTTTATTGTTTTGTGTTGTTTTACGAACACGAATATCTCCATACATACATGTATGCTGTATGCGTGTATTGGTAGTGTATGCTTTATCTTATATTCCACACGTATGCTGCGACTTGTTCTGCCATACTGCCATACCATGGGCACCAAATATTTGTACATTATTTTTATACCCTCCACCATAGTATGGAGGGTATATTAATTTTGTTTTTCCGTTTGTAACTCATCGAAATAATCATTTCCGACCCTATAAAGTATATATATTCTTGATCAGCGTAAAATTCTAAGCCGATCTAAGCATGTCCGTCTGTCCGTCTGTCTGTCCGTCTGTTGTAATCACTCTAGCGTCTAAACGAGTTGAGGTAGATCGCCAAAATTTTGCACAGAGTCGTCTTTTGTCTGCAGGCAGGTCAAGTTCGAAGATGGGATATATCGGTCCACGTTTAGGCATAGCTCCCATATAAGGGTACCCCCAAATTTTCGGTATTTTGGGGTTCTTGAGCGCGTTTTTCAACCGAATTCGCTTTAATTTGCTACATTGGTTTCGTAATGGGTACTAAATGTCTCCACAAAAAATTATAAATATAGGTCCATATTTTGGGATACCCCCCATATAAGGGTACCCCCAATTTTGCGGTAATTTGGGGGGTTTGATCGCATTTTTCGACCGAATTCGCTGAAATTCGGTACTTTGAGTTCTTATCGGGTAGCAAATCTCTATACTAAAAATTATTAATATAGGTCAATTTTTTCGGTTAGCCCCCATATAAGGCTACCCCCCAACTTTCGGTATTTTAGGGTTCTTGAGCGCGGTTTTCAACCAAATTCGCTGAAATTTGGTACATTTGGTTCTTATTGGGTGCCAAATATCTCCACTAAAAATTATAAATATAGGTCCAATTTTTCTGGTAGCCCCCATATAAGGGTACCCCCAAATTTTCGCTATTTTGAGGTTCTTGAGCACGTTTTTCAACCGAATTCGCTGAAATTTGGTATTTTGTAGTCGTATATGGTAACAAATTTCCCTACAAAAAATTATCAGTATTCACCCCCTTTTTGGGGTAGTCCCCATATAACCCCCTTTTTATACCCTCCACCATAGTATGGAGGGTATATTAATTTTGTTTTTCCGTTTGTAACTCATCGAAATAATCATTTCCGACCCTATAAAGTATATATATTCTTGATCAGCGTAAAATTCTAAGCCGATCTAAGCATGGCCGTCTGTCCGTCTGTCCGTCTGTCTGTCCGTCTGTTGTAATCACTCTAGCGTCTAAACGAGTTGAGGTAGATCGCCAAAATTTTGCACAGAGTCGTCTTTTGTCTGCAGGCAGGTCAAGTTCGAAGATGGGATATATCGGTCCACGTTTAGGCATAGCTCCCATATAAGGGTACCCCCAAATTTTCGGTATTTTGGGGTTCTTGAGCGCGTTTTTCAACCGAATTCGCTTTAATTTGCTACATTGGTTTCGTAATGGGTACTAAATGTCTCCACAAAAAATTATAAATATAGGTCCATATTTTGGGATACCCCCATATAAGGGTACCCCCAATTTTGCGGTAATTTGGGGGGTTTGATCGCATTTTTCGACCGAATTCGCTGAAATTCGGTACTTTGAGTTCTTATCGGGTAGCAAATCTCTATACTAAAAATTATTAATATTGGTCAATTTTTTCGGTTAGCCCCCATATAAGGCTACCCCCCAACTTTCGGTATTTTAGGGTTCTTGAGCGCGATTTTCAACCAAATTCGCTGAAATTTGGTACATTTGGTTCTTATTGGGTGCCAAATATCTCCACTAAAAATTATAAATATAGGTCCAATTTTTCTGGTAGCCCCCATATAAGGGTACCCCCAAATTTTCGCTATTTTGAGGTTCTTGAGCACGTTTTTCAACCGAATTCGCTGAAATTTGGTATTTTGTAGTCGTATATGGTAACAAATTTCCCTACAAAAAATTATCAGTATTCACCCCCTTTTTGGGGTAGTCCCCATATAACCCCCTTTTTATACCCTCCACCATAGTATGGAGGGTATATTAATTTTGTTTTTCCGTTTGTAACTTGTGACGACGAAAGTCGCTGCCCTCGTTTTCGTCCCCCACCATGATATTTTATATTGTTAATGCTTGTTGTATATTTGAAAATAATGAATAAGATATGAATTAAAATTATGTGTACCAGTATTTCATAGTTAACCGTTAGGTAGTAGGTACCAGTAATAGGTGGGAGTGACATAATGAGTGTCCAAAATCACTAATAGTGAGATACCTATTACATGGTACTTTCCCTATAAAAAGGGGAGAGCCGATCAACAAGGGATCAGTCGGTGAACAAACGTCCAAGGAGCAACAAGGCGAAAGTGTAAAAAGTGTGAAGTGCGCGATTCAAGTCGAGAATTCCAGTCAGTGCAGGTGGAAACAGGTGAGTCAGAGTGGTGCGTTATATTTTTCTAGAAACCTAGCGGTGTCCGTAACCCTTGGTACCCCACGCGTCCTGTCTCGTTAGGAACCCCCTTGAGGTGTCCGCAACCCTTGGGTCCCCGCGATCTAGCTCATCAGGAAACCCCTTGAGGTGTCCGCAACCCTTGGGTCCCCGTGTCCTGTCTCGTTAGGAACCCCCTTGAGGTGTCCGCAACCCTTGGGTCCCCGCGATCTAGCCCATTAGGAAAACCCTTGAGGTTTCCGCAACCCTTGGGTCCCCCGCGTCCTGTCTCGTTAGGAACCCCCTTGAGGTGTCCGCAACCCTTGGGTCCCCCGCGCCCTGTCTCGTTAGGAACCCCCTTGAGGTGTCCGCAACCCTTGGGTCCCCCGCGTCCTGTCTCGCTAGGAACCCCTTGAGGTGTCCGCAACCCTTGGGTCCCCGCGATCTAGCTCATTAGAAAACCCCTTGAGGTGTCCGCAACCCGTGGGTCCCCCGCGTCCTGTCTCGTTAGGAACCCCCTTGAGGTGTCCGCAACCCTTGGGTCCCCGCGATCTAGCTCATCAGGTAACCCCTTGAGGTGTCCGCAACCCTTGGGTCCCCCGCGTCCTGTCTCGTTAGGAACCCCCTTGAGGTGTCCGCAACCCTTGGGTCTCCGTGATCTAGTGCAGTAGGAACCCCCTTGAGGTGTCCGCAACCCTTGGGTCCCTCGCGATATAGCAGTAGGGACGCCCTTAAGGTGTCCGTAACCCTCGGGTCCCCGCTCTTCGTGGTCCATCAGGAATTTTCTTAAGGTGTCCATAGCCCTTGGGCCTCTGGCATCTCGGCCGCAGCTTTGGTGTCGCAGCCCATCATCCAGACGCTGACAGGAGCACTTATCCAGGTCTCCCCAAGGAAGGACTTATTTGGAGTACTTACCCAGGTCTCCCCCTAGGACGGGCCCATTCCGAGTTCGGATCCAGGACTAAGAACCGGTGTACTTAGCCAGGTCACCGCAGAAGGAAGATCGTTACTCCATTGGTTATTTTGAAAATAAAATATAATAAGAACTGTGTTCCTCACCAAACCCAAACAACTAAATAAATCTAACCATTTGCCTAAAAGCCAAATCTATCTGCGTTATCACTCTCTCGGTCACTCCTATAAATTTCTGTGGCAGACCCTGGTCCCCGTGAGCTATCCCAGCAAACCGGAGGGAACTTGTGTCGTTACAGTGGCGCCCGAGCAGGGACCTGAGAGAGTGTAGCCATTTGAAAGAGTTGTTTGGAGATTTTGGCCTATTGGGAGCAGAATGCCCGCTTCGTTGCGTGTTTCCTGGGCCTATACCCTAAGGAAAGAGGACCTGGTGGCCTATCTGGA
>NW_026878295.1:0-10654 GCF_032173495.1 Musca vetustissima | reverse complement strand
ATGTGCCCCACTTTGAAATGCCGAATGTACCCCGAATGTATTTTTTATAGTTTTTTTCATTTTTTTGATCAGATTTGTAAAAAGATTATATTTTTAAATATTTTTATAATAATACACATCGTAGTTAACCACTTTTTAATAATATTGTCTTAAAAATTTTAAAAGTTTTATACACGAAATACTTACGAAATGGAATTGAAATATTACAGAAACATCTATAAAAATACAAAAACCTATGTATCTAAATAAGCTTATTAGCTAGAAATGCCAAACTTTGTATCAGTTATTTATTTCGATATTCGATACCTATGTATCGAAACTAGTGATGTACGGTGAGAACTTCATATCGAAAACGCGATTGCCGAAGGTGCCCCGATGCCGAAGGTGCCCCAGTCTCCCCTACTGAAGTTTATCTTCCAATCCATATATATTTTGCGAAATTTCATTTGACGGCTAAGATGTGCCACACGTTGCATTGAAGTACCCAAAAAATCGTAAAACGCGAATAATTTCCGAAAACTCCATATGCCATTAACGCGCATCCGATTTCGGTGTGCACCCTAAAAAAATACATCGATCTATACCGATTTCAATGTAGTCCATTAAGAACCATGGATGTGCCAGCTCACACTATTTTTGAGATAAATTGTGTCTAAATCGCGTAATTCTCAAAATCATGTGATGCGCATGCGGTTTCCAGGAAGTACTGAAGTTTATCTTCCAATCCATATATATTTTGCGAATTTTCATTTGACGGCTAAGATGTGCCGTACTTTACATTGAAGTACCCAAAAAACCGTAAAACGCGAATAATTTCCGAAAACTCCATATGCCATTAACGCGCATCCGATTTCGGTGTGCACCCTAAAAAAATACATCGATCTATACCGATTTCAATGTGGTCCATTAAGAACCATGGATGTGCCAGCACAATCTATTTTTGAGATAAATTGCGTACATCTCCCTTTCGGCTGAAGTTTTTAAAGTTCTCTTTTCGAAAAAGATCAAAATCCGTATGAGGTCATTTATTGAAGCGGAAATGATACACAGAAAACGCAAATAAATCCGCGATATTTTCAAAAACATTTTTTGCCAAATTTCGTGTTTTTGGAAGGCCAGTTCCCGCCGTTCTAGTAGATGGATTTTCACGAACAAGATTTTATATCATTCGAAACGTAAAATACCTTATTGATCGCGGGTACCCATATCATTCAGTTGACAGATCTAAAAATTTGGCCCGAAAAATAGGTTTTTTAGAAATTTGATCGCACAAAATTCGCACCTTCGGATGAGTATTAGTCTGAAGCTGTACATACTACATACACAAAATACATATCAAATTACGCAGATTCGCGACTACAATAATCTTATAATCGATTTTTATAAATTCCTGTTTGCGTATTAAAGCTAGAAGCAAAATTAAAAAAACACTCAAAATCGAGCTTCAAAATGTCAGCATCATTTAAAGGTAGATGCAGTTAAAATTTTTAAAAATGATACATAAGGGCCGTAGTCCCCATTTTGTTGGCTTCTAGTTTTATTTTGACACGAAAGCCGTGCAATGAGTGGCTTAGTCACAAATCGATAGAGAACATAAAAAAAACTGGTTCGCCTCAACCTGTTTTTACACATTTTTTTACATTAAAGTAGACACAGTTTCCACCAACATAAAGATTGGAGGTCAATATCATGAACAGTTTGCAACGACAGATCAATTAACCCAAAACTATTCTCTTTTTTTCATATACATAATTAGTTCCCGAGTTATAAAGGGATGATCCTCCGCTTCAGCTATGTTAAAAAATTGGCAATATTGCCCATATATATATATATATATATATATAAAAACAGTAATAAACCACTAAGGAAAGTAGTAAAGTCGGACGGGCCGACTATATGATACTTTTCACCACTTTGGGAATATTCAACAGATATTCACGAAATTTAACACACAGCGTTTTAGACTTAATACTATACGCTATGTCAAATTTCGTGCAAATCGAAGGATATATACGAACTTCGGTCCACCATTTACATTAAATCGGACGAATATATATATGAGAGGTATATCAACATCTTGTCCGATTTTCACGAAATTTTACACATATCGTTCTAGACTTAATTCAGTAAGCTATGCCAAATTTCGTGCAAATCGAAGGATATATAGGGACTTTGGTGCACTATTTACCTAAAATAGGACGAAAATATATATGGGAGGTATATCTAAATCTGAACCGATTTTTCCCAATTTCAATAGGGTTCGTCCTTGGGCCAAAAATGTGAACTGTGCCAAATTTCATCCAAATCGGATCATAAATGCGACATGTACTTTGTTAACAAAATACATGAACGGACGGGTAGACGGACATGCATAAATCGACTTAAAATTTGATTCTATGCACATTCTCAAAAGGAGCCATGTGTATATCTCGTTTCCTTTTGCCTGTTACAAACATATGCACAAAGACATAATACCCTGTACCACAGTGTGGTGAAGGGTATAAAAATCAAAAGTTGGACGGGGCCGACTATATGATACCCTTCACCTCTTTAGTTACACACAAGATATGCTCATACGTATAATATCCTGTAGATCTTTGGAGGAGCATTGGAATTGAATCGGACAAAATTAAATGTGTTAACTACATAGATATTTAAACTGATTTAATACATAAAATACACATACATATCTGAAACCTATTGAACATGTTATGTCAATCATTTGTATGAAATCGAACATTTGGTATGCTGCAGAACAGTGTGCTGTCTAAAATTTATCTCTATAGGAGAAAAGTTTATTAGGACGTGCTCAATTTGCATTGGAACTATGGTGCACAATTTACATAAAATGAGACTAATGTGTATATGGAGCTATATTTAAATCTGAACAGATTTTTAGGGAACTTAAGGTACTATCTTCTAATGTGTACTAATCTTCTAATCGGACAAGCTTTAGTTAATTGGTATACCATTTAGACGAAATCGGATGAAAATATATATGAAAGCTATATCAGCTATATCGGACGAAATTATATATGAGAGCTATATCTATTTCAACAATACATCGATCTGTACCTAATCCAGTGCGCTGTACAAAACTGTAATTCCAATTCGACAAACATTGGTAGTTTGGGGCACTCTTTAAACAGAATCGGACAAAAATATATATACGGAGCTATATCTAAATCTGAAGCGATTTCAACAAATCTTCTCTTACATCAATCATGACCTAATTCAGAACTCTGTGCAATTTTTTTTCTCGATCGGACATATATTGGGTGTTTAGTGTACCATCTGACGAAACTATATATAGGATCTATATCAAGATCTGAACCGATTTCAACAAAACATCACGGACGTCAAACTGTTGTAATTCCAGCACAATGTGCAAAATTTTGTTTCAATTGGAAAAACAACAAATCTTTGCAGACACCATTCTGTACTTAATTCGGTACGCTATGCAAAATTTTGTCCTAATCGGACAAATATTCGGAGTTTGGTGCATCACTCACATAAAATCGGGCGAAACTCTATATTGAGCTATATCTAAATCTGAACCGATTTCAACAAAACTACGCATACAGCAATCTCTGTGTAATTCAGTACGCTGTATTGTGTTTCAATCGGACAAACATTGTTCGTTTGATGGACCTTTAAGATTAATTAATCGGACGAAAATATAGTGTAGTCTAACATCTGCCAAGTTTTGTAGAAATCAGTTAAGATATGGATACAACTCCCATATATAGTTTCGTCCGATTTTAAGTAATAGGTGCACCAAAGACCAAAATTAGGCCGATTATCATAAAATTTTGCACATCGTACTGAACTTACTAAAGTATAGCATATGCCAAATATTTATACCCTTCACCACTCTGTGGTACAGGATATTATGTCTTTGTGCATATGTTTGTAACAGGCAAAAGGAAACGAAATTGACTTTCGAAGTCGATTTATGCATGTTCACCCGACTCTCTGTCCATGTTACAGTGGAAACAAAGTGCAGGTCCCATTTATGATTCGAAATCGATGAAATCTGGTAGAGGTCACTTATTTGGCCCAAGGACGAACCCTGTTTAAATTGGGAAAAATCGGTTCAGATTTAGATATAGCTCTCATATATATTTTCGTCCGATTTAAGGTAAATGGTGCACCAAAGTCCCTATATATTATTCAATTTGCACGAAATTTGGCATAGCGCACTGAACTAGGTCTAGAAAGACGTGTGTGAAGTTTCCTGAAAATCGGTACAGATTTAGATATGGCTCCCATATATATTTTTGTCCGAGTCAACGTAAATGGTGCACCAAAGTTCCAATATATATTCTTCGATTTGCACAAAATTTGGCCAATAATGATGTGTGTTAAGTTCAATGTTAATGGTGTCAAAGTCCCTATATATATTTCGATTTGCACAAAATTTGGCATATCGTGCTGAATTAAGCCTAGAATGATGGGTGTTAAGTTTCGTGGAAATCGGTTCAGATTTAGATATAGCTCCCATATATATTTTCGTCCGATTTAATGTAAATGGTGTCAAAGCCCCTATATATCTTACGATTTGCACGAAGTTTGGAATAGCGTACTGAATTGAGCCTAGAATGATGAAAGCCAAATTTCGCGAAATCGGTCCAGATTTAGATATAGCTCCCATATATAGTTTCGTCCGATTTCATGTAAATGGTGTACCAAAGTCGTTATATATCTTTCGATTTGCACGAAATTTAGCATAACGTACTGAGTTGAGCGTAGAGTGATAACTGCCTTGTTTCGTGAAAATCGGTCCAGATTTAGATATAGCTCTCATATATAGTTTCGTTCGATTTCATGTAAATGGTGCACAAAAGTCCACATATATCTTGCGATTTGCACGAAATTTGGAATAACGTACTGAATTGAGTCTAGAATGATGTCTGCCAAGTTTCGTGAAAATCGTTAAGATTTAGATATAGCTCCCATATATAGTTTCGTCCGATTTCATGTAAATGGTGCACCAAAGTCCCTATATATCCTTCGATTTGCACGAAATTTGACATAACGTACTGCAGTGAGCCTAGAGAGATGACTGACAAGTTTGGGGAATATCGGCCCTGATTTCTATATAGCTCCCACATATAGTTTCGTCCGATTTCATGTAAATGGTGCACTAAAGTCGCTATATATCTTTCGATTTGCACGAAATTTGGCATAATGTACTGATTTGAGCCTAGAGTGATGTCTGCCAAGCTTCGTGAAAATCGATCCAGATTTAGATATAGCTCCCATTTTATTATAGATTGATTTTAAGTAATTGACGCACCAAGGAACCAATAGGAACAAAACGTTCTGAAAACGTGAAATCGCTTAATATTTGGATAGAGGATTTCTAACTATATCCATAGAAATACGTAAATTCTTGCCATTTTATCGATTGTGAAAACCGGACTTCCCACCAATACTCCATAGTAGTATATACCAGGAAAGACTGAAATATAACTGTAGTTAGTACAATTTAAAGGTTAATTATGATCCAAGGACAATATCATCCCTTTCCAAGACCTCCCTCCTCCTTTCTTAACAATGTAAATATCTGTCGTACAATCTTATAATGAACTGTATTTAACTATTCCCTGCAAAAAAAGAGATTTTTTGCGACAATGATGGTCACGTGGGTGTTTAACACACTTGCCCTTAATTCAATTTCACTTTCTACATTTCCATTTTCACGAAAATGTATATTTTCCAGTTTCTGTAGTTCAGTGAAAATGCACTTAGTTAGATGACGGGAACGGCGAAGACGACAATGACGGTGGTGATGATGATGTTGCCACCGACACATCTGCTTCAACTTGAGATGGTGATGTTCTGTGTTTCTCTGCAATCAACAGCGGTGCTGATGTTGTTTGGAAGGTTTGCCAAAGTTGCCTGTGGCAGGATACAAACTTGCAGAACAATACCAGATATGTATAAACGTCTTTTCTTGATTCTCTCGTGCCGTTCCTTCCTTCTTACTGTATCGCAGCATACCCCATCAAGGACTGCTTTAATTTTGGGTTCATTATTCTGAATTCAGTTTACTCTGGTTGCCAGTTCTGGTTGTGGTTGTTGTTGTTGCTGCTGCAGTTCTGTTCTGTGTGTTATTGTTTTCCTTTGTGTTCTTGGATGCTGGAGCTGCTTCCCTCTGCTGTTGTTGTTTTTATTACTACTGTTGTTGCGGTTGTCTCGTTACTTTGTCGTGTTGAAATTTTTGACATTTATCTTTACATTGTATGTTTGTTGTTGTTGCTGTTGTTGTTGTTAAACACAATGTTTTCCTTGGGGATCACTTTCTACGGTGCGCAATACAAAAAGCATTTGGGCGGTTTTTAATTATTCAATGCAAAACATTCTTAACAGAAATATTTTAACGACTTTAAAGCTAAGGAAATACTTGTGGGCTATTCCGCCTTCGTTGACGTTTTCTGAAGAAAGAAAAAATGGAGGAAAAACACAGCAACATTAAAAATGTTCAGTTAAAGTTAAAATGCTTTAATTAAAAAGTTTGGCAAGTGCGTTTTTTGTGGTGTTTAAGCCAAAAAAAAAGATTTGGATATGTTTGCGTTATATTTAGTGTTAAGCAGATTAATTCAATCCCTTTTTACACCTTTATCTTTTAAATATTTATAATTTGGTACGTTAACGCGTTAAAATTTAAAATTTAGTTTAAAGGATGTTCGCCTAGAAAATAAATGAATTTTTGAGTTTTGTTTTTATGCCTTTTTAGGGCGAAGATCATTCATGTAAATGTTTTTATTAATTTCTCTTTCGAGATGAGAAGCCACCTCCTTATCTTCCTAAGGTTGCACAATATGCAGTTGCATACCATTGAAGAAAAAATATTGTAGTCTGTATGGAAAAAAAGTCCGTCACTACAAGAAGAAAAATCTGCTCTGAAAAGGAATGTTCTGGTGTGATGCCAAATGTCCGAACCTTGACACGGTTGAATTTAATTCGTAGATGCAATTTCGCAACAATAGTCGACATAAATACAACTTATCAAGTAAAGACATTTGTAAGCCACATTTCCCAATATGCCTGATGAGCCGCTTAACCAACGGCGAAACGCGTCGCATAGTGGTGGGAATGTAGTATCTCTCTGGCTTTCCTTTTCATTGCAACTCCGATCATGTAGCTCATCTCGAAAGGGAAATTAATAAAAATAAATGAATTTAGATTTGTTTGGAAAATGCGAAATAAAAATGAAGTTAAATTAAAAGATTATTCGTCTACGCGAGATTGTGGAACTGTTTTAATTTTAGAGATAATTTTTAAAGGTACATAAACCTTTAAACGTTCTCGGAACTATATTTGAACGAAGTGAAGGCAATATGTTCAAGCAATCTGCCCAAAATAAGGAGGGTGTAATTACACTGTGACACATTTTTCAACCTAAAAATATTGTGCCAATTGGAACCAGCAAAATCTGAAAGCTTATGATGATAGAAAAAACACATAACTGGGTTTAGAAGTATTAGCTAAAGTTTCCTTTTAAATTAGGTGTTCACCTTTTTAACTTGGGTGGAAGTGAACTACACAAAATATTAATTTTCATTTTTCAGCAATCCTTTACCCCGTAGTAAGATGTACTCAAAATGGAATAATAATGCTTGATATCTCTTATTTATGTAAAGAAAATTTGGGACATGTTTTAGCAACCGTAGTATTCACTATTTGGAATGCTGCAACAAAGTGCGCTATCCAAAATTTATCTCGACACAAAATCCAAAATCCAAAAAAAAAATCCAATACACGTTATTCAAGGATCGGGTTGGTACGTTGTGCACTAATTTGTCTTAAGGGAACCCCCCCCCCCCCCCATTCAAGATTTTGATTTTTCTAGATTTTCAATGGGCTGGTAAATCAATACCAATGCTTATTAAGGTTTGTAACTTTGCACATATATAATTGAAGATTTAAAAGAGAAGAAAAATAATTTACAAAAAAATTTTGTTGTTGTTTATTTTTGATGGCGGGAGTTATCATCCTCACTGGAACGTCGGAATTGACTTCGCTCTAAAATTAACAAAATGGCGGACCTTTGAAAAAATATTTTTGGAAAATCGCCGATTTTTGACCAAAAACCATGTTAAAAATGAGGAAGGTCTTCACCGATTGGCTTTATCCTAGTTCATACGACAGCTATACACTCACAGAGAAACGTGTAAAAATTTGGAATTGATTGGGTTATTAGTTTTTGAGTTATCGTGCCCACCATTCGCAAAAGAGAAAAACGCGTTTAAAGTTTGAGAATGGGTGGGGTCCCCTTAAGCGGACAAACTTCAGTTACTTGATGAAAATATATATGGAAGCTATATATAAACCTGAAACGTTAGCGTATTTGATCGCTATGCAATATTTCATGTACAGAGAACAGATATAGGCTCCTCGATTTACAGAAAATAGAACAAAAATATATGAGGGAACTATATGTACATCTGAACCGATTTCAACAACGAAATATGGTGCAACTGAAACACGATCTATAGTGCACCATTTACATAAAACGGGACTAAAGTGTATATGTGAACTGTACCAAAATATAAAGCGATTTCAAACTAAACTTAACACAAAGCATTCTAGACAAAATTCCGTACCCGTGATTAAATATCGTGAATAGAGAACAAACATAGACTCCTCGGTGCGCCATTTACATAAAATCGGCCGAACCAAGATGTGGGAGCTATATCTAAATCTGAACCGATTCCAACCAAACTTCGAATACATCAATCTGGACCTAAGTCCGTACTCTGTGCAAAATTTTGTCTCAATTGGACCAATATTGAGAGTTTGGTGCACCATTTTCATAAAATCGGATATATGGGAACTATATGTAAAAACCAGTAAGGAAAGTAGTAAAGTCGGACGGGGCCGACTATATGATACCACTGTGGGTATATTAAACTGATCAATCCTAACAGACGTCGCATTATTGAAGAACCATTAACATGAAATTAAACATGTCATTCTGCAACCTATACTAAATTTTGGTCAGGTATAGAGTTGCTTCTTACGATGGGACAAAATAATGTAAATAAATTTAAAGCGAAATATCGAAATATAGGTTACACTTATTTCAGTATGGTTTTTGCATTCGGCCACATTTTGAGTTCTTTATTTACTTATAAATCCAAATTTACTTATAAATCCAAAATCGGACGAAAATATATATGGGAGCTATATCTAAATCTGAACCGATTTTCACGAAATTTAACACACATCGTTCTAGACTTAGTTCAGTATGCTATGCGAAATTTCGTGCAAATCGAAGGATATATAGGGACATTGTTGCACCATTTACATAAAATCGGACGAAAATATATATGGGAGCTATATCTAAATCTGAACCTATTTTCACGAAATTTAACACACATCGTTCCAGACATAATTCAGTACGCTATCCCAAATTTCGTGCAAATCGAAGGATATATAGGGACATTGATGCACTATTTACCTAAAATCGGACGAAAATATATATGGGAGCTATATCTAAATCTGAACCGATTTTCACGAAATTTTACACACATCGTTCTAGACTTAATTCTGTACGCTATGCCAAATTTCGTGCAAATCGAAGGATATATAGGGACTTTGGTGCATTATTTACCTAAAATCGGACGAAAATATATATGGGAGCTATCTAAACCTGAACCGATTTTCAGGAAATTTAACACACATCATTCTGGACCTAATTCAGTACGTTATGCCAAATTTCGTGCAAATCGAAAGATATATAGGGACTTTGGTGCACCATTTACATGAAATCGGACGAAACTATATATGGAAGCTATATCTAAATCTGGACCGATTTTCACGAAACTTGGCCGACATAATTCTAGACCTAAATGATTAGGCTGTACCAAATTTCGTGCAAATCGAAAGATATATAGGGACTGTTTACATTAAATCGGTTAAATATATATATGGGAGCTATATCTAAATCTGAACCGATTTTTCCCAATTTCAATAGGGTTCGTCCCTGGGCCGAATAAGTGACCTATGCCAAATTTCATCCAATTCGGATCATAAATGCGACCTGTACTTTGTTTACAATTTAACATGCACAGACAGACAGACGGACGGACGGACGGACATGCATAAATCGACTTAGAAAGTGATTCTATGCATATTCTCAAAAGGAACCATGTGTCTATCTCGTTTCCTTTTGCCTGTTACAAACATATGCACAAAGACATAATACCCTATACCACAGTGTGGTGAAGGGTATAATGAACGGATTTCAACAAGACTTGACATATATCAATCTAAATTTAAATCAGTAATCTGTGCAGGTCAAGTTCGAAGATGGGATATATCGGTCCACGTTTATGCATAGCTCCCATATAAGGGTACCCCCCAATTTTGGTAATTTGAGGCCCTTGAGCGTGATTTTCAACCGAATTCGCTGAAATTTGGTACTTTGAGTTCTTATTGGGTAGCAAATCTCCCCACTAAAAATTATAAATATAGGTCAATTTTTTCGGATAGCCCCTATATAAAGGTACCCCCAATTTTCGGTATTTTGGGGTTCTTGAGCGCGTTTTTCAACCGAATTTGCTGTAAATTGGTATTTTGTAGTCGTAAATGGTACCAAATCTCCCTATCAAAAATATTAATATTCGCCACAATTTTGGGGTGG
>NW_026878294.1:0-10674 GCF_032173495.1 Musca vetustissima | reverse complement strand
GACCATGACGTAGTGGGTGTAATGGTTCTGTTTTTAATGGTTTCAAAATGAACCGAACTTCGTGCCGAATTCAAAATAATGAAATTTGTATGCAGCTACGTTTACGAGGAAAAACAACAACCACAAAAACAATACCAAAAGCTCCTGCAGCGGCAAATGATACCAATTTTTATTGCAACAACAACAACAGCTACCTTGCTGCGAAATATTTTTCAGTGGTTGCGGATAAAAGGTGTTGAAATATATAGGAGTATGTAAATTTTTGCGATTTAAACATTTTATTCTGGGGAAATTGTTGGGAAAGTGATTTTTATTTGGAAATCCGGATTCGCTGAATGGAATAAGAACAAGGTTAGCAGAGCAGTGGATTACGAATTAAGATTTTTTTATCCGCTAATGGGTCATCTGGAACATACCTCCTATGAACAATCAGCGCTTATGAACGACTCCTGGGATAGGAGCCTCTTAGAGTTCCTTAAAAATTTGATAGTGTTCTTTTTAGGTCATAATATTCTGAAAGGCTCTTACAGGCAAGGAGGAGCTCTAAACATTATAGGTAGGGTGGAGCTGAATAGAAGTATTTCTAGATAATGTGCAGACCTCTATAGATAATTTTGGGTAAGGAGAAGATCTACAGATTAGAGGTTATTAGAGATCCTGAAAAGTACGATGGAGGTGATAATTATAGGAGGAGCTCTTAACTGATGATTATAGGTAGCATTAAGACATATACATGCGTTTGTAGATAATGTGGCGCTCTATAGAGGAGCCCCTTAGAGTTCCATAAAAATAGGATGGTGTTCTTTTTAGGTCTTAATAATCTGAAAGGCTATTTTAGGTAAGGATGAGCTCTAAACATATCATAAAAGGTAGAGTGGAGCTGAATAGAAATGTTTCTAGATAATGTGGAGACTTCTATAGATAATATTGGTTAAAGAGAAGATCTACAGAGGCATTTATTAGTGATCCTGAAAATTAGGATGGAGGTGATAATTATAGGAGGAGCTCTAAATAATTATTATAGGTAGGGTAAGTAAATACAGACACGTGCTTGTTGATAATGTGCAGCTCTATAGAAGGCATTTTGGATAAGGGGAAGTTCTTTAGAGGTCTTTAAATGTATGTAAGAGCTATATAGAGTTACTTCTAGATGGCGGTGAAAGTCTATAGAGGACCTAATGGGTGGGAGAAGGTTATACAGAGGTATTTATAGGCAAGGACGAGCTGTATGGAGGTATGCTAGCTTTGTGCATGTCCATAACGCTGGCTTTATAAAGGTCCTTACAGGTAAGAATAGAGCTCTATTGTAGGGTGAAAAACGTTATAGAGGACTTAATGGGTGGATAAGTTCTACAGAGGTATTTATAGGCAAGGGAGAGCTATATGGAGATATTTCTGTTTCTACGTCTGTACACGTCCATAACGGTAGCTTTATAAAGGTCCTTATAGGTAAGAATAGAGCTCTATTGATATAATTTTGGGTAAGGAGAAATTTTGCACAGGTCTTTGTAGGTAAGGAGGTGTTATATGGAAACCCTTGTCGGTGCCGAGAAACTCTATGAACGTTTTATAGGTCGAGAGGAATCTGACGCATGTCCATAGAGTACTTTATAGGCGAGGAAGAGCTCTAAACTGATAATTATAGGTAGGATTGAGCATAGGTGTAGCAGACTTGTTTATAGATAATGTAGAGCTCTATGAAAGACCTTTTGGGTAAAGAGGTTTTTATAGATGAGAATAAGCTATGTGGACGTGCATATAACTGGCGTGAAACAACTATAAAGAGGACCTTATATGTGGAGAAGTGCTCTGTACATATCCTTATCGGTAGCTTTTTAAAGATCTTACAATTAGAAATGATCGCTAATATTAAGGGAAACTCTATAGAGCAGAGCTGTAAAGAGATTATTATATGAAGTGTGGAGCTATATATATATATATATATATATATACGTATTTATAGACCATGTGAAGCTTTATAAAGTTCATTTTGGATAAGAAGGACCTCAGAGCTATTTATAGGTAAGATGAGTTATACGGATTCATTTTAGTTGGCGAGAAACTCTATAAAGTATCTCATAGGTGGAGAAGAGCGTCGTGTAAATTCATATTTGCAGTTTTACATATTAGGAGGACTGAAGACTAGAGATTCTCAGGCCTAAGAAAATACAAGGAGATTTTTTAGGGAACAATACGGAAGACATTAAACCAGTAAGGGACGTAGTAAAGTCGGACGGGGCCGACTATATGATACCCTTCACCACTTTGGGTATATTCGTCATATGTATTCTAACAGACGTCTCCTTTTCGAAGAAACATTGACATAAAATTGAACGAACTTAAATAAATACCTAACTTAACCTTGACACAAGCTATGTGGAATGCTGCACTGTCCGAAATTTAATCTTAATCAGACACCCGAAAGAAAATGTATATGGGAGCTATATCTAAATCTGAACCGATTTTCACGAAACTTAATACACATAATTCTAGACTTAATTCATTATGCTATGCCAAATTTCGTGCAAATTGAAAGATATATAGGGACTTTGGTACACAATTTACATTAAATCCGACGAAAATTTATATGGGAGCTATATCTAAATCTGAACCGATTTTCAGGAAACTTAACACATATCATTCTAGGCCTAATTCAGTACGCTATGCAAAATTTCGTGCAAATCGAAAGATATATAGAGATTTTGCTGCATTTTTAATAAATCGGACGAAATATATATGGAAGCTATATCTAAATCTGAACCGATTTTTCCCAATATCAATATTGTTCGTCCTTGGGTCAAACTAATGGGCTGTGCCAAATTTCATCTAATTCGGATCATAAATGCGACCTGTACTTTGCTCACAAAAATACATGGACGGACGGACAGACGGACATATATAAATCGACTCAGAAAGTGATTCTATACATATTCTCAAATGGAACCATGGGTCTATCTCGACTATTTTTGCCTTTTACAAACATATGCACAAATACACGGCCATGGTGTGGTGTGGGCCGACATAACAGCCGATAATAGCTCTTCGCTCGTATTAATCAAATATCTTCAGAGTATATGCTGAATATTATCGCGAAAATATTCTGAAGGGTTTATTAAAGCCTTGGGCACGCAAACATTTTGGCCGCAGACCTTGGACATTCCAACAGGACCATCCTGAGTGTGATGGTAGACGCTCCACCCAAGAATGGTAACAAAATGAGGTTCCTCGCTTCATTTGCAGCGCACAATAGCCACCACCATCTCCTAATACCAATCCGTTGGACTATAGTGTCTGGACTATTTTGGAAAGTAAGGTTGGCACTAAAAAATACCAAAGTGTCGATCACCTCAAGCAAGCGCTTCGCCGGGAAGGGGCCAAAATACCGCAGAGCAATAATCAGGCAGCGTGTGATGGTGTCATTGGCTCTTTGAAGGCCATAATTCGCGCCAAATGTAACTAATTCGAACAAATCTAAACTTATTCTAAAATTTGACGCTATTTCCTAAATTTTTGCTTTCATTCAATAAAATTAAAAAAGTGTACAAATTATGCCACTTTACTTTGTTGCAGTTTTTTTATCTCACCCTGTAGAGGCACTTCTAGAGGACCTTATAGGTGGAACATTGCTCTCTACAGACCCTTATCGGTAGCTTTTTAAGATCCTTACAGTTAAGAATGATGGCTAATATTAAGATAATCTATATAGAGCAGAGCTGTAAAGAGATTATTATGTGTGTGGAGCTATATATACGTGTTTATAGATAATGTGGAGCTTTCAAGAGTTCATTTTAGGTAAGAAGAAGTTCATCAGAGGTCTTTGTAGGTAAGGATAAGTTATGTGAAGTCACTTCTAGTTGGCGAGAAACTCTATAAAGTACCTCATAGGTGGAGAAGAGTTCTAGAAAACTAATTGCATATTAAGAGGACTGGTGACTAGCGCTAATCATTACCACGAAAGTACAGGGACTGTTGAGGTTACATCGATAATGCCAGCGGTAAACCAATAATCGATACCTCAACTATCAATTCAAGTCATCAGAGAATACCAATAGCTAAGAAAGAAGAAGCAAAAAGCTAAAATACTTTGCCGCTAACACAATAAAGAATTGTTGTTTAAATAAAGAAAACATAATTCAGACCGCCAGCGTCTAAATATTTAAATAAGTGTTTTATTTTTACAAACCACCATCAGTTCCTAATTAGCAACACGTAAGTATCGCCTGTATACTTGTTGTGTTGTCTAATATTCATATTTATTGTTGTTCGTTTTTGTGCAACAAATACTTTCGGCTCTAAAGCTACTCTGTAGATTTAGAACCCCTACAAGTCCATACGCCTGTATCGGAACTTGTACTGGGACATTTTAGGAAACAATATGGAAGACATTACAAAATGTAGTTTTTTATACCCTTCTCCACACTGTGGTACAGGGTATTATGTCTTTGTGCATATGTTTGTAACATGTCAAAGGAAACGAGATAGACCCATGGTACCTATTGGGAACTTTCTGGGTCGATTTATGCATGTCCGTCGATCTGTTGGTGTTAAATTGTAAACAAATTAGAGACCGCATTTATAATCCGATTTGGGTGAAATTTGGCACAGCTCATTTGTTTGGCCCAAGGACGAACCCTATTGAAATTGGGGAAAATCGGTTCAGATTTAAATATAGTTCCCATACATATTTTCGTCCGATTTAATGTAAACGGTGTTCAAAAGTCACTACATATATTTCGATTTGCACGAAATGTGGCATATTGTACTACGCTGAATATGGAATGGCGTGTGCTAAGTTGCGAGAAAATCGGATCAGATTTAGATATAGCTCCCATATATATTTTCGTCCGATTTGTTTGTGTTTGTTCTAAATCGATTTATATAAATATTAGCAAAGGTTTCATATCACTGTTCTTTCGAAAAGGCGAAATCTGTTAGAAGACTTATCGACGCCTCCGAACCATAGTATGCTAAGTCTGAAAAGTGAGTTTTTCAGCAGAAGCTTTCAAAGTATGGAAGTTTCTTTAATCGTACGTGCCATGCTAAGTACATTTTTGCTTATAACTTTGGTTTGGATTGGCCGATGATTACCAAAATTTCAGTGAATTTAAATTAAGGACCGTAGTATCTAAAAACGTAAAGAACTTTAAAACATTCTAAGTCGACTTAGCATACTATGGTTCGGAGGCGTCGTTATGTAGAATATACCCAAAGTGGTGAAGGGTATCATATAGTCGGCCCAGTCCGAATTTACTACTTTCTTTACTGGTTTTTAATTCACGTCCTTCGGAGTACCCTATAAAATATTTTTAAAAAATTCAGGCTAATGCAAAATCCATGAAAAGCGCATTTTAAAAAATCCACGCCTATGGAAAATATTTGTTTAAGATATGGAGGTCAATTGTGGCAAACAGGAAGTCTTTAGAAGGCATTCTATCTAAGAAAAGGATTTGTATAGTCCTTTAAATGTAAGGAGAATTTGTCATTAATGGTCAAAACGGGATGTATAGATGTCCTTGTAGAGGAATGCTATAGATATTGGCGTTGGCGAAACATCTCTAGAATTTTACAGAGATTCTTATACGTAAAGTAACCTCATGAGATACCTATATATAAATATATATATATATATATATATATATTACCTCAAATCGTTCAAAATTATAACATGCGAGCTACATCTACACAAGAAATATGTCAATCTAAACTCAAGTCGTATGCTGTGCCAAATTATCGGGTTCTTTGGTGTACCATTTAGATAAAATCCGCCGAAAATATATATGCCAGCTCTATATAAACCGTAACCGATTCTGTCGATTTAATAAAAATTGTATTTGATGATCATTCATACCCGTGAAATTATAAAAAAAAACTATTTATTAGGCATATATAATAGCCATATATTGTTTAATTTTTTTAAGGAAAATTATACAGCTCCAGATAGATAGCTGTATAATTTTCTCTTAATGACATTCAATATTAATTCCAAAAAATGTTAGCAAATATTTTGTAAAACTACACAAGGCTCTCTCGCAGAAACCTTATTTGTAGCTGAGGGTAAAACTGGGCTATTATTTGTCATGTCAGTTGGTATGCTCATACCACAATACTGCCATAAACAGTTAACCATTGACTTCATACCGGGTGAAAAATGTTCTCGACAAGAAATATATATACACCCAGTAGTAGCAACAACAACAAAACTTAAGGGATTACTGATGATAAATGCCCAAAAATATGGTGTTGCCCTAAATTTTATGGAATTTTGGTTTTTGTTACTGTTGTTTTGCTTTACTATTAGTGTTACCTTGATTGCAGTTTTGATAGTTTCGTTGAAGCCAAAATTGCCTATATTTCGTATAGAAAAAACTTCAACAACAAATACCTATCATAAATGTGTAGCACACATATAAAATATACATGTATTTGTGTGTGTGAGAATGCTGCGTTTTCATTCCCAAGTCCAATGTTCCAAATTTGTATACCCAACACAATCTGGGTAAGTGGGTGATGACCAAACGCACGAAAACCAACACCACTACAATGCCGATGATGATAGTGACAAAAAGGTTTTTCTGATGTTTTTTCTCCCGCTCGAGTGCCGGTGGGCATTTTAATGTTTTATTTAATAGAATGACCGAATTTGACTCTCATCACAGTATGTTGAACAATTGTAATCCCTGATGGTGTTGCTTGACACATCAGCCTGTGGTACAGGTTAAATTGTATTGTTCTATGCCGGTGATGGACTTGGCAGCGTTTTGGGAAATAAAAAATGTCAGGTCTTCAAATTTAAATGCGTTTACTGGTGGTTTTTGTAATATTGATGTGTATGTAGGACAATTTAGAGTATATTGTATTTAAAGGTAAGAAAATAAATACATTTGTATAGAATTTTTAAATAATCGACACCTATGGAAAGTTCAAAAAAAAAAAAAATAATAATAATAATAATTTTAAAAAATTCAAGGCTATGGAATTTTTAATAATTTCACGCCTGTGGAAACTTTTAATAAATCCACGTCTAAGGAAGATCCCTAAAAATAATATTTTTTCAAAAATCCACGCTTCATACAAATTCAAGATTCCAAAACTTCTTTTTTGTTAATGCCAAAATTTAAAAATATCTCTCTTTATGCCAAAAAATGTTCATTTGCCAAAAAAGTGTCATTGTAAAAATCAACTGAAGTACATGTTAATCGAAAATCAATTCACTTTTTGTATTTCCTGCAGTATATCTCCTCCAAATTAATATAATTAAAATTAACAAAAAAACTTTGGTTATCACTGATAACTTTATTGGAAAACATTTACATGTTAACTGTCTCATTGACAGCTGTTTGTCATCGACCACTTGTTTAACATCACGCCAAATGACAGCAATTGCTTGGTTGGTTTTTGTTGTTATCCGCTGATAGTGATTCGAATGGGTTCGAACAAAAAAGTTTAATGAAGTTAATTTTGGTATAAAAGAAAACTAATGGCCCAAGGGGGCGAGGAAATTTTTTTATTAAAAAAAAAATTCCCAGCGAGCTGAGCAATTTTTTTCACAGAAAAAAATTCTCAGTGGGCTATAATATTTCCTAGTATGCTGTGTTATAGAAAATATAATCCCCAGTAGGATAGACTGGGAAATTTTTTCCTATAGAAAAAAAATCGCCAGAGAGCTGGGGATGCACAACTTTTTTCTAGAGAAAAACTATTCCGCAGTGGGCTGTCAAATATTTTTCTATAGAAAAATATTCCCAATTTTTCTTTATAGAGAAAAATATTCCCCAGGGGATGGAATATTTTTCCCCAGAGAGTTGGGAATGCACAATTTGTTTTCTATAGAAAAAGTATTCCCCAGTGGGCTGGCAAATATTTATACCCTTCACCACACTGTGGTACAGGGTATTATGTCTTTGTGCATATGTTTGTAACAGGCAAAAGGAAACGAGATAGACCCATGGTTCCTTTTGAGGATATGCATAGAATTACTTTTTAAGTTGATTTAAGCATGTCCGTTCGTTCGTCCGTCCGTCTGTCTCTCCATGTATTTTTGTGAGCAAAGTACAGATCGCATTTATGATCCGAATTGGATGAAATTTGCCACAGCTCATTTGTTTGGCCCAAGGACGAACCCTATTGAAATTGGGAAAAATCGGTTCAGATTTAGATATAGCTCCCATATATATTTTCGTCCGATTTAATGTAAATAGTGTACCAAAGTCCCTATATATCTTTCGATTTGCACGAAATTTGGCATAACGTACTGAATTGAGCCTAGAGTAATGTCTGCCAAGTTTCGTGAAAATCGGTCAAGATTTAGATATAGCTCCCATATACAGTTTCGTCCGATTTCATGTAAATGGTGCCCCAAAGTCCCTATATATCAATAGATTTGCAGGAAATTTGGAATAACGTACTGAATTGAGCCAAGTTTCGTGAAAATCGGTCCAGATTTAGATATAGCTCCCATATATAGTTTCATCCGATTTCATGTAAATGGTGCCCCAAAGTCCCTATATATCTTTCGATTTGCACGAAATTCGGCATAACGTACTGGATTGAGCCTAGAATTATGTCTGCCCAGTTTCGAGAAAATCGGTCCAGATTTAGATATAGCTCCCATATATAGTTTCGTCCGATTTCAGGTAAATGGTGCACCAATGTCCCTATATATCTTTCGATTTGCACGAAATTTGGCATAACGTACTGAATTGAGCCTAGAGTAATGTCTGCCAAGTTTCGTGAAAATCGGTCCAGATTTGGATATAGCTCCATATATAGTTTCGTCCGATTTCATGTAAATGGTGCACCAATGCCCTGTATAGCTTTCGATTTGCACGAAATTTGGCATAACGTACTGAATTGAGCCAAGTTTCGTGAAAATCGGTCCAGATTTAGATATAGCTCCCATATATAGTTTCATCCGATTTCATGTAAATGGTGCCCCAAAGTCCCTATATATCTTTCGATTTGCACGAAATTTGGCACAACGTACTGAATTGAGCCTAGAATGATGTCTGTCAAATTTCGAGAAAATCGGTCCAGATTTAGATATAGCTCCCATATATAGTTTCGTCCGATGTAAGGTAAATGGTGCACTAAAGACCCTATATATCAGTCAATTTGCACGAAATTTGGTATAGCGTACTGAATTATGCCTAGAATAATGTCTGCCAAGTTTGGAGAAAATCGGTCCAGATTTAGATACAGCTCCCATATATAGTTTCGTCCGATTTCATGTGAATAATGCACCAAAGTCAATATATATCTTTCGATTTGCACGAAATTTGGCAAAAGGTACTGAATTGAGCCTACAATGATGTCTGCCAAGTTTCGCGTTAATCGGTCCAGATTTAGATATAGCTCCTATATATAGTTTCGTCCGATTTCATGAAAATTGTGCACCAAAGTCCCTATATATCTTTCGATTTGCATGAAATTTGCAGAACGTACTGAATTGAGCCTACAATGATGTCTGCCTAGTTTCGCGATAATCGGTCCAGATTTAGATATAGCTCCTATATATAGTTTCGTCCGATTTCATGAAAATGGTGCACCAAAGTCCCTATATATTGTTCGATTTGCACGAAATTTGGCATAGCGTACTGAATTTAACCCAGAATTATGTGGGCCGAGTTTCGTGAAAATCGGTTGAGATTTAGATATAGCTCTCTTATATTATAGGAATTTCGTTAAAATCTATTCATATTGGGATATAACTGCCATATATATTTTCGCCCGATTTTAAGTAAATTAGACATCAAACTCCTCATGTTAGTCAGATTGACATCAAATTTTGCACAACGTACAAAATTGAGCATATTTCCGTTTTCTAGAAGTACAGACATATTCCAACCGATGACCTATTGATATTTGTTTGAAGTCGATTGATCTAAGTCGATTCACATTTAAATAAATATCACATATTTTATTTCATCTAATTTCATGTTAATAGTCCTGTTCAATATACCCATAGTGGTGAAGGGAATCATATAGTCGGCCCCGTCCGACTTTACTACTTTCCTTACTGGTTTTCCTATAGAAAAAGTATTCCTCTGTGGGCCAAGTTTTTGTATAGAAAAATATTCCCAAGCTGGTTGGGCAATTTCTCCTTATAGAAAAAATATTCCCCAGTGGGAAGAACATTTTTTTTTTTTTTGCTATAAAAAATTTACCTCAGTCGATTAAGCAGTTTATTTTATGGAAAAATATGCTCCAATTGGCTGAGTAATTTTTTATAGAAAAAATGTTCCTCAGGATGGCCCGAGCATTTTTTTATTTCCTATAAAAAATATTCATTGAAGTTTATCCAACCTATTAAATTTCTCTGGGCCATGTACCAAACTGCTTTCCCATTTGTTCCCCGGGTCATACCTAAGACAAACCCTAATCTTATTGTAAGCTTTGGGGGGCACTTTATGCAAAATTCAAATATCAATTTTTGGGTTGGAGAGATTCTGTCAAACATCAATGATTACAACGATGATGTGGCCACAGAATTCAATGATGGAGCAGTGGTGGTTTTTATTTCCATAATGCCATGTCTCACAACAAACCGAAATGACAGTCAAACACAAACACACACACACAGAAACAAACTCATTGACCCAAATGCAATTGATGTATTGTTAAATGCTTATTGATCCATAAGTACACACGGCATACACACATACATATGCACAGCAC